>NC_057874.1:28807902-29109520 GCF_019740435.1 Gambusia affinis | reverse complement strand
GTAAAACCTCATCTAAACATTTGTGATAAGGTTTAAACAGCAGGTGTATGTGGAGTTTAAAGGACCAACAGCAGCATATCTCATTCCCATGTTTCTGCATTAAAGCCCAGTGCAGTTCTTGTAGACGTCAGCATACAGAGGGGCTTATTGAATAAGTTTCTTCCCCCAGCATGAAGAGCTTATTCTGAGTCACTGCTGTCTCTTACTTTGCTTTCAAGCAGTTTTCCTAAAGTTAATGTGAGAGTTTGCTTCAGGGCACTCAGCCATTATTCTTATTCAGAATTAAAATGTTCAGCTCTTTTGTTGATGTTAACTTTCAGCAGGGAGCCTTCATGTGTTGAGAGCTGACTTGTCTCAAACCAGGTGCTGCCAGGTGCTTCTAGGATTCTCTGGTATTTTCATTCATTTAGTTGTTTGGCACCTGATACATTTAATGCCTAACAGTGAGATTCACACATGCCCTGAGTGTTTAAAGATGATGTATGGAGTTCAGGGCTTTTCTACTCTGATGTTACAGTACATGGTGGCTGTCACCATCTGTCAGCTGGTGCACTTAGTCGGGTAGAAGAGTGTCTGACGAGCTGCAGTTAACGAGGAACACCAACCTACTCTGACAAAGAAGTTTTTGATTTATTGGACTTCAAAAATCTAATATATTTTCTACTCTACAAAGTCAGCATGGCTTTGTGAAGTTATTTTTTTTCTCCACTGTATTTGAAGTTGACCCCTTTGATATATTTGTGTTTGTCAGGGTTGAAAAGCCTCAAACAAAAAACCCTCAACGGGCCCTAAACGTCCAGAGGGGCCACAAACCAATTAAAAGGTCTTGGTCTGTCACTGTTCATTCTGGAAACTGTTCAAAAGAAGGAAACAAAAGAACAATCAAACAAAAGGGAAAGACGGTGTAACCAGAGTGAAGTGCTCTCAAGTGAATGTGTACAAGATGGCTGCAGATTGGTTTTAGTTTTCTCAGGATATAGGCAATTGCTTTCATGGGCACCTCATTGCCCCTAAACACTTTTCAGAAGAGAGTCAGTTGAAAAGGTATTCTTGTTTCCACTTCTCAGAAGTGCTACTATATTTTACTATAATAAACTCAAAATAGGCCTCTTGACACCTGGTTGATCTGCAACGTTTTCTCTTTTAGGCAGAAAAATACCTTTGTTGCAGCTAAACTGTTATCAGCTAATAAATAGAAGACTGACTGTCCGGCAGCCCATTACTGCATGACAAGTAGTTACAAGTAGCATTCATACAAGGGAATAAATAAAAAAATATACATTTACTGGGAAGTTAAAGATTCTTTCCTCAAGGAATTCAATTATCTGTTTTCACCAGATTGAATTATTTTCATTCAGAGATGTTCCATGCTGATTCAAAGTACTGGATGAAGATATTTTTAATTCACAGTATTTGGGATCCTTGACTAAACCCAAGTCCCAATACCTGATGCTAATCTATGGTCTGCCTCAACTCCAGCAGATGCTTGGCTACGATTTATATTAAAACATACCTACATCTTTCATGGTTGTCTTTTTTTACCATTTCATCTGCAGACATCACATTCAAAGAGAATACTGCCTGACCTCATCTGACAACCTTTCCATCTATTGATATACATTTTATTAGCATCATTAAGCATTATACACATATTACAAGCCAACTATAGACACGTGTAAAACAACAAAAGCTCTTTCCAAGGAGCTTTTCTGTCTCGTTTTCTACCAAGCAACTGCATCGAGTCAATGACTGGATTCAGTCTGCTGGGTTTCCTTCAACAGAAAACTTTTAAAACTATTTTGAATAATTGAGCTTAATTTAATGTTTAATGACTATAATCAATTGGAATGTATGTGTGACTAAACTAAAATGAGTTCTTGTAAAATCCATCCATCCATCCATTTTCTGTTCACCCTTTGTCCCTAATGGGGTCAGGAGGGTTGCTGGTTCCTCTCCAGCTACGTTTCAGGCAAGAGTCGGGGTCACGGGGTCACCCTGGACAGGTCGCCAGTCTGTCGCAGGGCAACACAGAGACATGCACAGGGAGAACATGCAGAAAGACCCCGGGCCGGGAATCGAACCCAGGACCTTCTTGCTGCAAGGCAACAGCTCTACCAACTGCGCCACTGTGCAGCCAACTTTTTGTAAAATGTCTTTTGAAATTGTAAGGTCTACAAAACTAAAATCTTCTCTTTGTTTTTTTCCCGTCCTTCTCGAACAATAAAATGTTGACAGCCAGTTTTACATCAATAGGTTTGAAACAAGTTAGAAGAAGCTGTTTGTACCGATAGAAAATGTAATTGTGGGTGTTTTTGCTGAACCATCCAAAGTGACCTTTTACATTATAATTCTTGTCGTGTGAAGCTCTTTGAAGTCTGGCTGCTAGAGAACTGAAGAGTGATTATTTACTCTTTCACCAAGAAATATTTCTAAACGGGAGACTGAAAGTAAAAAGTTCATACATTCCTCTCTCACACATAACACTACATCTATGAATTTTGTCCCAGATTCACATTAGTTTTTTAGCACAGCTGTTTTTGGACGATCAAAGCAAGTTGGAAAATAAAAAAAGCAGAACCCGGTCAAAAAAAAAAAAAAGAAAGAAAAAGTCTTTGAAGAACATGAGGTATCCAGCAAAATGTAAATCAGCTGAGAGGTAATTATGTAGCCCCAATAAATAAATATGCATATAAAATTTGAATATTGAAAATATTTATTTGAAAAGAGAGGGGAAACTTTTCAATGTATGCAAAATATCCCTCAGATTTCTTCAGAAAGGTTTAGTTTTGACTTCAATATAGTTATGAGTTTAGATGGTAAAAGTCCACAAACAAACCAGAGTTCAATGTGGTAGAGCATGTGTCAAACCTAAGGCCCGGGGGCCCAATCAGGCCCACCATAAGTCTTTATACGGCCCTCTGGAGTCCAGAGGGTCATTTAAATAGGACCTGCTTAAATATTTTTTATCAGTCAATACAGATATGGTATATTGATAAAAATGAAAGCAATTTGTGTCTATATATCACCAAATTACATCAGTGTGAAAAGATGTTTGATGTTTAATTTTAAGAAATACCCATCAATTTCATATGCAGGTATTTATTATTATTTTCAGTTGTACTTAAGGCTAAATATACTTTCAGAGTAAGGATGCTTATTTTAGCTTAACTAACAAAAAACTAAAAAATCTGTCAAAATTCCCAAACCAGATGTAGGTGCTACTTTTGGTTTATGAAGAGTTCTGGAATATAAAAATATCCATCATGTTGTGGAAAGTACAACAACAGAAAATAGAAGAAGAGTGGGAACACAGCACTGCCTCTCTTTTCAGTAATTTGACCAAGAATATTTTCATTATTGCATCTCCAGCAGTATCAATACCAGACAGTGAAAAGATACAAAAATAATAAGACAAAAGGCTTTTATACTGTAATATGAGTCTGGCTTCCAAACACCAGTACAAATATGGTGGTAGTTAAAGAGGACCTGATGCAGGCGAAGTGAAGCAAAAATAAATGTACTGAATAATAAAAGGTAAATTACACAAGCAAAGTTAAAGGTTGACAAACCCAAAAAGACACAAGCTGGATATAGTTTAACTAAACAAAAATAAAAAAACATAAAGGTAAAGAAATCATCTTTTCTTACCACACAAACACAGACAAACACATTTCACAAAAAATGTGAATCTATTCACACTAACCTCTCTAATAGTGTGATATCCAGGAGTTGGCCATAAGTACCCTAAACCATCAGTATGCAGTGAGAGGAGAGACTGATGTTTATTTCTACCTGCTGTGATTCATGGAGGCTCCAACCTACTTTAGAGCATCACTTAAAAAAGAACAATATAAGAGAAAAGCAGAGTGGAAAACCCTATTCTGTCAAAAACTCAACAATATGTCCAAAATAAATGATGGAGCCAAACCAGACATTTAAAAGCATGAAAGAAGTCATTCATGAAATGTGTTGGCTAAAAGTGTGCAAAACATCTTCACTGACCAGTCAATCCTCACACCTTCCTGCAGCGGTGTCAGACTGTTAGCCCTGCAGGGACCCGGGAACAAATCTTTGATTGTCGACTCCAGAAAGAGAATGAGTCACAATGGATGCGCCATATTAAAGTGGAAACTTAAAGACACTTTAATAGATCATGAAGTATGATCTATTAAATTATAGTTTAAAAACGTCTTCTGGTATCTGAAGCTTCCAGAAATACAAGAAATAATGGGCAGAGATATATTTACAAACTGCAGCAACACGATTAATGCCACAGGAAAGCTTTCAGCCTTCAGCACCTTAAACATCAGTTTACCTCAATAGACACAAGATGGGGGTTTCTGTCCCCAATAAGATAGGGACAGAAAAACAACAAAGACAGAAATAAATACCGAGTCTAGACATGATGACTCATGTGTCTAAAAGAAAATAACAGAAATTACATATTTAAGTACATAAATAAGATGTACATAAACTTTTTTATCATTATATTTTTCAGTCAGGAAACCAGCTAAAGGAAACAAATAGAATAACTTTTGAAGATACAAGATTGACAAGTAATCTACTAGCTGCAAGCCCAGAGAGATCAACTTCACCGTGGCACATGTGGAGCTGCAGACTCACCAGAGATGCAGAGGTTGAATCGACACAGTTCATCACACAGGGTGTCCGGACTCTCCAGCTCCCCCGGTCCTCCTCTTCCTCCTTCTCTCCTCTTCTTTCTGGGTGACATCCTCTTCACCATCTTCATTACACGTTCCACTTTATCCATCCTGTACAACCAAGTTTCCCCAAGTACCTCCAGATGTCTTTAGATCCTCTTCTCTTCCTCTTCTTGCTTCTCTCTCTCTCTCTTGTCCTATTGTCCCTTCTGTTAGCTATAATAATGTCTTGTCTTCACTAGTTCCTTCTCTTTCCTCTTATGCATTACCTAAATCCCTTCTCTACCTTTTTCCTTGTTCTTCTTTCTCTCCACAGTCCAGCGTTTTAAGTTTTACCTCTTGTTCCGCTAGTGTCTGATTTTACATCCCTCTCATCTAGACATCTTCAGTCTTGATCTTTGTTTACCTTTTCTTCTCTGCTTACAGAAAATCTGATGATCGAAGTGATGAGAGAAGTGAGATACTGAGAGAAACGAATGAAAAGAGGGAGAGGAAGAGACTGCACATCCACTCACGCACCTCCTTCCCTTTCCCTCGCTCTCTGTGCACAACAGTACACCTCCCCACTGCATAAGTACCACATCCAGCTACCAAAACACCCTGGCAGAGCTGAGCTTTGTTCAGTCTTTCCCAAAGGGTGTGTGTGTGCGCGTGTGGGCGTGTGTGCGTGCATGTGCGTGTGTGTGTGCGTGTGTGTGTTGGGGGTGCGCGTGTGTGTGTGACATAAATATATATATAGCTTTTTCTTCTTGAAATATTATCCATCTCACAGAGATAAACACAACTCCACTGTCATTTTGGTCATACATAATTGCCACAAAAACTTCCTGTATTTATCCAACATGTTTTTCTGGAAGCCGTTTTGTTGTTGTGAATGCCTTTAATTTACCAGAACTGTTTTTAGTTCCCTCATTGTCCCTTCCTCTCCATGGATCCATGCACTCATGGACAAGCCGTCCACAAAATCCAGTGAAATGAGCGTGATTCTCTGACGCTGTTTTTCATCTTTTCTGCAGCAACAGATTCTCCTCCACAGCTGCTGACGACTTTCACTTTGAAATGGTAATGACACCTCTACCTTTGGGAAGAAAAACCTTAGATTGTAGTTGCAATTCTGTAGTTTTGGAGCCAAAACAGAGCAGCAGAAATGTTCATCTTTAAACCTATTTTACAAAGTACGAAAAACAGAAAAATGATCATAAGAAATTGCTTAATATTATAGAGTAAGACTTATCTTAAGGTTTTTAATAGAGCTAACAGTTCTGTGCCAGCTCACTTTTAAATGTACAAAGTTTATTTTTCTTATGCCAGTTTCAAAACAAAAATGATTTTGGTGCGCTGCCCGAATGAAACAACAAAATGAATTTTAATTAACCACATTTTGGTTCAATGTAATTAGAAACCATTACAGTTAGTTTATAAAAGATAACTTTTCATCAACTTTCCAATTGTATGTGTAACATTTCACAGTTTGGTTCCCTTTCCTGAGACAGAAGGACAGACAGACAGAAGGACAGGGACTTCCAGCCAGTAGAGAGTTTGAAATAACTCAAATTCAATTCAAAAATACTTCATTAATCCCAAAGGGAAATTAAAGAAAAGCACCAGATTTTGCTTTTTTGCATCATGGGAAGTTAATAAAAATACAAAGATGAATAAAACATTGTTAACGTATGCACTTAGGAGTAAAGAAAAGTGGCCAGACTGAAGTAGTCTAAACCTAACAGAGTTCAACAGGGATTATAAGACCAATTTGTGCCTGGTTTAAATAGTTTTAAGCCTCCTGCCGCACTAATGTGATTCAGCCTTTTGTTTCAAAGGAATTGGAAAACAATCCCACAGCAAAACATTCCTTCCACAACATCTTCCTGTGCATTCAGTTATGCAGCATACATGAATAAGCAAAGAGACATGGCAACCTTTTCCCACATCAAGCTAGTAAATCACACATGCTGCAGCACATCTGTATCAGGTACAGATACAAGTTTTGCTCAAATAGTGCAGCAATAATCCAATTATCTTACTTAACCTTAACTGCTATTGTATGCAGGCACTTCATTGCATGATGTAATTTCCATTTTCTTGACTGATAATTACCTACTGAGCTTTTTGTGGCACTAATACTGCACTGCATTGTCATTTCCAGTCAGTTATGCCTTTAATATTTAGAAATACAATGAGACAGTGACGTCAGAAAAAAGGTAATGTATTCTGTCGAATACTATGAATCCCAAATACTTAATCTCAACACACATGTGTGCATTGAAAAACATCAAGGGTGACATACTTTTAACTCATGGATGTCTCAAGTTCAGGCAAAAACACGGTTAAAAATACACCAGAATACCTGGAAAGATAGGAAAGTGAGCAGGTATCTGAAAGTAAAGGATCATTCTGCATGCTGAGTTTATTTTGGGAGCCTGAAAGATGGAGCCTTTTTGCAACATTTTGAAACTGGAAAGCTCTTTAACTCAAACAGGAACTCTAACTAATGGCTGAAAGTTTTGCAATGGTGGAGAAAGATAATTTGTTTCAAAATGATATCAATTGGACATTTTTAGGACAAGGTTGTTTTCTCATCTCTTGGTGGCTCCATCTCATTGGCCCCCTGTTTTCTCTCATTTTGTCCTCCTGTTTTCTCCGTCTCCCTGTCCGTTCTCTTCTCCTGTTTAATCTCTGGTTCATGTCCCTCCATAATAAGCTCACCATTATCTCTGCAGGAAGCAACATGGGCACACAGCACTGTGTAATGTTTCAGCAGGTAGGGATGCAAAATGAACATTTCAGCTTAGCCGCCTTGCATACAAAATTGCACGTTCTCACACAGAGAGCACCTTGTATTTTGCTGACTCGACCTTTCGCCACATGCAAACACAGTTTGAAACTGAGGATATGAACACAGGAAGCATCAATAGAAGTCACCCTGGAGATTTAAGATATGACTTTTAATCACTGACCTGAAAAGAGCTGTAGGTGTACTTTGATCCTTTGGTAAAGTTTTTAGGACTGAAAGGTGTGAGATCACAAAAAATGGATTCCTAAGTGTGGGACGTTAAAAGCCACTTCATGGTAGTCATTAAGCATTCTGTGTAATAGAAACCACATTCACTTTGATGCACATAGAGTTTAGTTAGTCCACATATTGAAAACAAAACCTATCCTCAAGGATTGAAACAAGGGAACAAAACTGAAAGTTTCCTTTGCAACAGAGAGGCTAACAAAAGTCTCATTTACCAAAGTCATTTCATCTGGAAATGATTTAATGAGAAAAAACAGGATATGTGTGAGATTTAATGAGAAAATCTCATGATTTAATGAGATCACGAGATCTCAATTATCTCCTCACAGAACTCACAGAATAATGTAATTAAATCTCATTTACTTTCATTTAGCGGGTGATGAGTTAATGCATTTACTTTCTGGTAAGAACCATGAAAGAACATAAAGAAATAACGATGCTTTCTAAAAGTCTGCACATCAAAGTAATACAAGAATGGTTGATAATGGTGATTTGCAGGAGCTTGAAAGCCCACCTGCTGTTTTCAATCAGAATGAAAATCAGAGTGAAAGTGGAAGAAAGGTCAGTGGAGAGCAAGCTTTGGAAATACAGAAAGCCAACAGGTTCACAGTTTATGCACAAAGAAGTATGTGGCATCTAAAACTGCTGCTGAATGAGTTAAAAGGTATTTTATTACAACTATATCTTAATTTGGAGGAGTTATTTAGTTCTCCATTGTATTTTGCATGACGTTCTAGGAACATTAGGTACGTTACTTTAGGTAATGTCTTTTTATGCAGTTTTTTCACCTTTTGTACTCAACAATACACTTAGCGTTTTCAGCACATCTGATCTTTCTTTGGATATTAATTCCCTCCATGCATTATGTTGATTTCCTCTGCCGTCTGCTTTCTAAGTCCTCAGTTTGGAATATTTCTGATTTGTTGATGTTTCAATAACCTAAATGTGTTCTTATAAAGCGCTTGTGAGAAAGTTACTTCTTCTAACAGTAAGTCAGTACTCTCATGTGGGATTAGCATGACAGTAAAAACGATCATTTCCTAGAAGTTTTTTATACATAAACTAAATTTTTTAAATTCTTAAGAATTAGAGCTAAACTGAACTCAAACAGTGTGTGAAAAGGAGGTCAGCTTCAGACAAGCAGTGAAAACAGTTAAGATTTCCTTCAGTTCTGTAGGAGTCAGAAAGACAGAAATAGATTCAGTTCAGTTTGTGGCTTTGTCAGCAGATTCCAGTTTTGCCTGACGACTGTCATGTTTAGGAGTTTGATCCACCACAGAAAAAAAACGACTGTTTATATGATACTGTCACACTGTCATCAATAATTACAAAACAGTTCTGACAGCCACAACACACATTTTTCATATTTTCATGCCCTTTATAGCAAAAATTCATAGTGAAAGTCTGTGAACATATGTGGTAATTATCAGGATGAAGACATGAAGAGCTTTAAGATGGAACTGCCAGTGGAAACATTCAAACTACACGTTTCCACAAAATGCATCCACAGTCGAGGTTTTGTTGCAAAATCAGCATCGATGTCCAGGAGGACCAACTACCTTGAGATAATATTTGTTGTGAATTGGCACTACATAAAGAAATTAATTAAATGAACAAGATGTTGATGTAATCCCAGAGATTTTCCCATTGGTTCTTCAGAAGGGCATGAAAAACGTTCAGCATTCCACTCCTCAATAATATGTAGATCAAAGTAAAGATTTAGATTTAATTATTTTACTCCAATAATTTAAATGTACATTGTTGAACTGAGGAAAACAGTAATAAACAGTACCAAAAAATGTTTTATTTTGTTAGCTCTTTGTGCTGTTTTCTTATTTTCAGTCAGAGAACCGTCACTCTGACAGGTGTGCAGCTGCCTGATCATGTCGGAACCCTGCAGGTCTGCAGGATGTGTTCTGGTGCTTTCTTCAAGTCCAACGTGAATGGACTTTAGAACAGTTACTAATTATGTTTTGTGCTTAGTGGTAAACAAAGTACCATGTGAATGCATTACACAAAATGCTGACTTGTCAACACACTTTGTCATTACTTGGCATTGTGGAAAGTGCATTAAGTTCTCTTGCTGCATCTGACTCTCCTACAAACAGCTTCTTCAGTCTTGAGCTATAAGTAATTCTTTCAGTGTATTGTTGTGAGCACTACGCTTGCCGGCCATTAATAAGAAACATTAGGACCAGGAATTAATTAAGTTGTGTTTCACTTGTCCTTTGCTGAGTAGCTGAGCTGTTGTTACAGACAGATATAATAACAAAAAATGGATTTTAGAGCACAGGGGAGCTGGTGGCACATTCAGTGTGTAAGCTTCATTACGCTTAATGATCAAGTTAATTCTTCAATCATCATAACTGCAGTAAAAGAACGATGAACTCTGCTTTGAGGGTAAATTTCACATATAATTGTTACTACGGAGACCCATCGTTTAACATCTAAAGCCAGCAACTATCTGCAATCCTTGCACTTCGAAGAATTCTCACAAATGGGTTTTTATAAAAGCAAAAATGTCCAGTGATGAAGATAAATACTGTAGAAATTGTAAAAATAAAAGCACTTTTCAGATGGTAGGTTTGTGCTGAGGGACTCGTAACATGATGAGAGGGAGAAAGACGGAGAACCAACTGAACTGGACATGAACTGGTCAAAACTTTATCAAGTGGACGTGTGAATTAATCATTACATTTCAGCATGAAATAACCTACATGTTACATGCAAACACATTAGCGCAATATGCAACATACTCACACATCAAAAATGACTCATTGCTTAATCCCTCATTGAAACTTGATTAAAAATAAAGCAAATTAAATGATTATCTTTTAATCTGTAACCTTTTAATAGGCAGTGGAGCATCAGTGGTTTTAAAAGCTTACTGCCAGAGATAAATTCCTCCTTTTTTCCCCTCCAAAAGCTCCATTTAAGATCCTGAGCTGCTCCATTAAAGATGTTTGGTGTCTAGTAATAGAAAACTGCTCTGGGCTACTGGTTGAAATTATGCACAACACTCATATCCTTAATTCAGTTCCGTTTGTTGTTAACGAAGTTCCATTTTACTAAAACTGCCAATAAACATTTGCAATGGAGTAAATTTAGAGTTTTCTGATCAAATGAATAAAGAAAATATAGATGAGGAAAAAACTACATTCCATCTTTATACCCAGTTTGTTAATTTTATACCCAAAGTTATTTTTATTTGAAAACAAAAACATGTATAAAACAAAGTACGTCTGAATAATTACAATGATTTAACACAAATAAAGGTAAAGATATAAAACCCAGTCTAAGATCGCAGTCGTCAAAGGGAAAGTTTAGATGTACGTAGATAACAAACTGTTGCTGGTGTACAACTTGTAATGCTAATATATTTATTATTTTTTTTACAACTCAGCCTTCAGGGTACGAATCTGTATGTCAAAAGAGTCATTTTGATAATTAAGATGAAGACTCCACCCTCACAGAAACACTAATAGTGGCTTCATTCTTCTGTTGTTTATAATGTTTGCAGAAATGCAGCTGCCCCATAAACTATACAATTCAATTTAGAAAATAATTTACATCAATACAAGTGAAAACTGCATCTGGTTACTTATATCGTCTGGCAAAATCCCAGAAATTGAAATAATTAAAAGGATTACATCGTCTACTGCACACCTGTCACAGATCAGAAGGCGTCATATTTATTATTTATTCTTTCACTCTAATTAGTATATTAAAGCCTTTGGGTTTATTTTTTCCACACAAAGATATAAATATATTCTGATGGTTTATCTGGTATTTTCTAATATCTGAAAGAGAAAAGCCAGACATATCAGTAACAAAGAGAGTAAAAATATTATTTTAATCAATGCCAACTAGAATAAATCTATCTGGACCATGTGTTTGGGAGTTAAAAGACTAGTCAGAATTTATTTAGGAGGGTCTCTGGGAATCTTCTTTGAATCTGAACATTTCCTGGTTTGATTGCATATTCACTTTGCCTTTGGTGCTCATCACTGGGAGTACGAAACCCAGAGAAGTTGACTTGTCAACACAGAAACAAACTCTTGACCCATTTTTCAGGTTCCCTCTGCAGTGAATTCAGTCAACGCTGTGGACTGACAGTCTGAATGATTAAACAGAGGCTGGTCGTTTGCCTGCTTAGACAATCCCCATCATCTGTGTTAGCTTGTAACATCTTACTGTAAATACAGAAAAGTAGCATGAGAGCAGTTTTATCCCCTGTTAAAGCATCGTTGTGGCTGGAAGAGATAAATTAGGGCATTAAATAGCCAGCAGATTTTGTAGTTGTAAAACTAACTACTGCGGTAAACAGAATAAAGTGAAGATCATATGCTGACGGTTACAGTTTTGAAATCCTAGGGCTTAAATAATGTTTAAGCCATTCATCAGAAAGTAAAAAGTGCTTTTTAGTAGCAGTGAAGGAAAATATAAACTCCCCTCTACCGCCCAGAGCTGTAAGTTAACAGGCTGGCAACTGAATGTAGCAGCCAATTAAAAAAAAAGGTCAGTATAATCTAGGTTTAAAAGTCCTGGAGTTATGGATGATGCATGGAAAATAACAGATAGTTCCAGGTATTAACAAGTGCTTTGTCTGCATTAATGAAGGTATTGCTCTGGTGTGTAATGTTAACATAATCTTACAAAACTATCCTCTGGTTTCTAAAATGGAGCCAGAAGTCTAGTTCTCTCTCAGAGTCCGAGTCCGTACCCTGACTCTGAAAAAGAGGTAAAAACTGGACTGACAGACGGAAGTCAAACCATTTGTCACATTTTGTATCCAACAATCTACAGTGAAAGCACTTTTTAATATCATACACAGTGTAAATGAAAAAGCTTTGCATTTGCAAATTTCATCTCTACGTAAATAACAGATTGGTCTGTAGACTGAGTTTAACCCAAATGATGAGTAGACTTCAAATGGGCTGCTGTATGCCAGCGTGTTCCACTTCAGTCCTGTGATCCAAACTACTTATATCTTCTTTTAACTTGTAAAAAGACAATATTACATAAGAACAAACAAAGCCATGAGGCTGTATTGTATCTAAATCTTGTTTCCTCCCTCTCTTGTCCATCATTCTCTTTACTGTAGTTTGTTCTTCCGCCTTCATGTTGCAGCATGATTGAAGTCTTTGGAATGTGGTGGCGTCAGAGTTCTCACTCATATTGTTTTCCAGAGTTGATTAAATTGACAAGGTAGCATGCCTATGTGATTATTAACACCCGGGTTAAATAAGCATGACATTTTCTGAAGCCCATTTCTACCTGTGATATCATCATTGAGTTAATTAATGACAGCCGTATTCTTTTGGTGAACATCTTAACATGAATGTGACTGTGCTGCTTTCACAAAGCTGAGCTTCACCTTTGACTGAATTAAGTCTTATGCCTTAGTGAGCAAAAGGAAAGGTCTCAAGTCCTCGATGGCTGGTGTCCTGGAGCTTTAACACGTTTCCAAATCAACATTCCTGAATCAAATACTCATTAGCAGAACCCTGTAGAACATTAATGTGTGCTGAGGAGGCAATTCAGGAACTTGATTCCAGAGTGCCGAACACGGACAGATCTAAAGGTTTCAGGACACAAAACTTTAGAACTGGTGTGGAAGACTTCAGAGTTAAATTCAAGTTGGGTCACAATCACTATTCATGCCACTATTCATTTGTACTCAAACACAGTGAAGACCCAGAATCCTCTGCAACTGGAGCAAACTAAAACCCGACCTCCTCAGCAATACAAACAATATCAGATGCAGCCAGATTAGGACTCGACAAAATCAGAGATAAAAGCAAACAAAAGGTTTACGGCTTCAGTGGTCCAAACAGCAACAGGCAGAGGTTAAGAGAAGGAAACAAATACAAAACGCATAATGACAACCAGTTGCTGTTATCCGCTTTTGAAATCTTTGTCTTTTAAGGATAACAAAGACTCTTTGACTGCATTGGGAAGTAATTTTATTCTCTCTTCTCTCCTTCTTTGAGTACACAAATTAAATAATTACCTCATAGGGAGCTGCATTAAAAATGTTATGTTTTCTGAGAATATTGCACCCAACGCCAAGACAGTATAAATAAATAGTTCTAGTAGGAAAAATCTAGAGTTTTGTTGAGGCCATAAAATCACAATGGAGGTAGAAAGGCGACTACAAAGTCGAGATGTAGCTCAGGCAGTTAATCTCATGTCTTCTCAGCAGCCAGGACAGGAGAGGATAGGATGAGGAACTGATGGATGACGAGGACGGTCAAAGTCCTGGACAGGAGCCCTGATGAAACGCTGCCAGCGCTGAGGTCAGTACTGCAGAACGGTGCAGGACAAAGACAGGAAGGAAGTTTCAACAAAACCATCGAGCTCTGTTCTTCCTTTTTTATGTTTCACACCGATCATTACAGATACATTGGAAAATTATACATTTGATTTAGAGAATAATTTTCTTTCCACCGTAATAACATGTAAATGCATCAGTCACTTTTCTTAAACGACTTCTGACTCAGACTGAAGATGTCAGCACATATTTAGAGTTCCAGCCATGTTCAAAAATCAAGTGTATTTTCTTTCTTCTCTGTCAGTCAAGCTTTGAAACTTGTACTGAGAGTCTGTGAGATTCATGGGCAGGGAAGCACAGAGTGAAGATAAAATGAAGTAAAGATCTGAGATAAGAGTCCGAGAGAACCGCCAGGATGATGCTCCCATTCACAACACTTCAGCTTGATTTACTCTGACACTGTCTTAAATGACAAAGATGATTTATAATAATATTAAAATTACAAAAATGACTGAACTCAAAGTGCTGAAAGTAGTGATTATCCACAGCAGAGTGGAGGAAAGAGCCTGTTGTAGAAAATTTTATGTTTGTCAGATAATAAAAATTAATCAGTAAATTACAGAGATGGCTGTTTAGCATTTATTGAGAGACCAGTAAGTGCATGAGTTATTGTTCCACCTGGAAGGCTGCAAGAAATTACTGTAGCACATTGTTTATTTCCTTCCAGTTTTGCTTTTATTTTTCCTACAATAATTAGAGTTGAACTGAATAAGAGCAACACTGAACCAAAAGCAAACTAAACTTTCATTTGGTGGAACAAAAAGCTGCTGCTTAAATGAATATGTTCCCTCATATTTAGTCTAAAGTGTGGACCGTCACTCACTCTGCATGCAGACTTCAGAGCAGCAAACATTTCTCTGAATGTGAATATTCCCACCGTCCCTGTAGGATTTATCCACTGCAGTCCCACTCTGCCTGTGATCCACACATCAGTCTGCTGTGTCCATGTGGAAGTCTCAAGTTTTGATATAAAACATTTTGTACTTTGAAGTTTCTGCTTCTCAACTTTCTGCAGAAGAGAAAGACTACATTTAATTCATTAACTGTTCAGCGTTCCAAAGAATGCTCACTGAAAATCTCAACCTTCAATCTATAAAAGTAGTGATTGTTACAAATAATTATTGTACTTTTTGTTGCTTTCTCTTATCTTGAATTTATTTATTCTTTGCTCAATTCAGAGCAGAGCATTTAGTAATTTTGGTACCACTCTTAAGCTTTGGGTTGGATCTTGTTGAGGGGACACCAAGTATTTTGGATTCGTAGGATTTCCTAAGCATCATGTTTAAACGCCTGTTCATTTTTAACTTTTAGGTCATTTAACCTAAAATTGATGTGAAACCATCTACTGGCCCACCTGTATGGGCACAAAGGACAAATCTTTTATTGTAGAAAATCATTTTTTCTCTTCCACATACTCTAACGCTGACATAAGCTGCAGATTGTATGTTTTAGGAATACTGATTAATAGCAAGTTTTTGGAATACTTTAGCAACATTCAGTGATTTTCTTGTAAATGTAAGTAGCACATAAAAATGTTGAAAAAAAATATAGCCATTCTCTGATTTCTTTTTTGTCTCCCAGTGGATTCACATGGATGCTCTGATCTTGATGGACAATTCAATCTGAGACTGAAGTGAATCTGTTAGAGTCCACAGCTCTCCGAGAAATATTCAGTCTAACCGTGTGTGTTGGAAAAACCCCCCAGAAAATAATTAAAACTTAGAGAACAGACCCAACAGCATGCTTCCATCAAGTCAGGTTTGTTAAGTTTTGGGTATTTTTTTAAAAAGTCAGCATTGCACTTACACAATTAGATTTTTTTCTAAATATTTAGTTAAAATACATCACAATCTCTTGCTTGAATATATGAATACTTTGTTGACTTTAATACTTGCATGGTAACATGCAAGAATGCACTCTGTCAGCATAAAAAAAGGAAAATTAGCTACTATAACTTTACTACAGCCTCACACACGAACTGCCTGAGTGACGTTTTGGATTCACGTGTGTTCTTGCTTTCCGGAGAAGTTAAATGGGTCATGAGAGGAGGAGAGTGGTGTGTGCAGCAGAGATAATGTTGAGCTGTCTGTCACACACTGCGACACTCCTCAGCTCTCACACATGCACGAACATGAACGCACAGAATACTCAAAGTTTCCCCTCCTAAATGCAAAATGCCAATGAGACAAGCTCAGTTTAAAAACATTACACACATTAGAGTATACGTGAAAATAGTGCCACATGTTAGAGTGTAAGTGGAGAAAAGCATTTGGATATAGACGATGAACAAAGAGAGCAGTGATGTCTTTTTCTTTTTCTCTTTTTTTTTTTTTTACACCACCTCTAACTAGCAATAAAAAGCCCAGAAGTCTGCATGATTTGGAAGTTTAAGGAGCATGCCTCAACTCTCCCACAATCCATTTGAAACTAGAATTGCATGAAACACATGAAACACACCTGTACAAAACAGAACTGACCTTTATGTATCTGGTATAAGAATAAAGTTTGTAAAATAACTGTTTTAAAATCATTTTTCAATTGAACAGAATTGTCTACTATGATACTGACTGCAAACTCCACATTCATGTTAAACAAGCTTGACAGCCGTTGTTCCGGTTACTTGTAAAAAAATATCACTTTACCATTTTCCATTGTCAAGATTGGACTTTTTTTCATTGATAAATAGGTTGTATTCCAACAAAATAAATAAATAAAAAGTACTCAGTTTATGGTAGCAGAACGTCAGCTTTGTAATGTGGATGGATGAAAACCTCGTACGAGAGATTTTATGCACCCAGACAGCAAACAATGCATTTGTTTTTGCCAAAATCACAGTAGTTTCAAACCGCTCAGCATCCCATGCTGGCAGATCTGCAGGATTTAGTCATTATAGTACTTAACTTCATCAGATTGGAAGGTCTCTCTTCAATAAACAAAGTGCCAAAAGCTGCACTCTGTGGAAAAAAAAATATTTTCATTTTGTTTTCATTTGGCTTCAGAAAAACAGATTTTATCTACTGGAACACAACAGATCTGATTGGCTGAGGCCAGTCCACAGTAGGACATGATAAAACTGCTTATCCAGTCACTTGAAGTTGGTTATAGAGTAAACTTTAGTACTGTTCTCCTCAGCCCAGTGGACAAACATGGATCACACCTGTCAGCACATCCATTCCACTTCAGCACAGTAACATTTCTGCCATGTTAGAATCAACAGTCAGCCACAAAACCCTGGAATCCAAAATAAACTTAAAAGTCATGGGACAATGATCATCTCAACACGTTTGTGGATGTCATGGTGTTTTTATCTGCACGTAGCACATGTGTGATGAAAATACAGTAAAATATGAGGGGAGATCATTTTGGCAAGATGGACAACAATCCCCATTCCTCACCAGCTTCACAGGTTTTCCTGCCAGAATCATGAACTCTGGATTGGACAGTGGCACCGAATCAGTTTCAGAAACATTTGCATTCAGGCTTCCTTTCAGTTGCCTCTCTACCAAAGGATTACCTTGAGATACTCTGCAAAACACCTTTTCCCCAGTTTACATCTACTGTGTAAGTTTTTGGTGACAAAAGCTGAAATTGTTTATAAAATTATGAGTTTTCTATGTGTGTACTAGATTTTTTAAAAACTATGATATAGAGGACCGGTCTTATTTGTTGTGTGCTGATTTGTTTACAACAGTGTTTCCCAATTCCAGTCCTCAGGTCCCCCTGTCTGCATGTTTTAGATGTGCCTCTATACCAGAACAGCTGATTCAAATGATTGCATGACATCTTCTGCAGCCACTAAGTACTGCAGGAGCCTGTTAATCACCCAAAGATTCAATCCAGGTGTGTGGCAGAAGGGAAACACCTAAAACATGCAGGCAGGGGGTCTGAGGACTGGAATTGGGAAACACTGGTTTACAACAATACCTGAAAGTGCTTTATTTGGGTTTATTTACCACTTGTCCCTTAAATATTTTTGGGATTTATTCCATCTTTCTTATAGTTGGTGAGAACGATTTAATTTAAACACTGCTGTTGTAATGTTGTTGGGTTTGGATAGTATTATGTTGCAGTCTGAGCAGGTTTTCCTTTTTGTATTGTATTTTGTTTTCTTTTAACATTACCTGTAGAAATTTTCTGCTTTTTTTTTTTTTTTTTTTTTTTTTTTAGTTTCCAGATCACTTTGTTAGTTAGAAGAGTTTGAAAATGAGATTAGATTAATAATCTTATTATCTCATTTCTGTTCCTTTGTTTGGATTTTGTTGTTTGGGTTGACCTGTTTCATCATGGTCTAATGAAGTGCAGGTGTGTCAGAAACTAAAAATGCTAAATAATAATATTCACCAGAAGAAGCTGAACTGGCTGCTGATTTTCTTTTCACATTTTCTGATAATGCCACTAATAAATATTCCTAAGCATAATAGTTCTGCATATATTCTAAAATCTGTAGAAAAATATGAAAGTGATATAACTGCAGCCTGAGAAGTGAAATTATTTAGTGAATGGAGATTGACTGCAAAGAGCGCACACACACACACACACACACACACACACACACACACACACCCACACACACACGCACACACACCCACGCACGCACTCACACACTCGCCTACCATGAAAGGCACTAAATAGGGTAGATAAAAGAGTTCTCACACACACTTAAATAAAATCTCTCTAGTCATTTTGTTTATCAGACCTGCAGGCACCTCAGCAAAAATATATTGCAAAAGTTCTATAAAACTGATCACTTTCTTTTAAAAAAAACACCCTGACATTGATTAACAAAACACTAAAAACAATCAGTTAAAATGTCTACAAAAATTTGTCCATGCTGTCTCAACATTTGTTTTTACCACAGCTTTTTAGGCAACACTTATATAAACCTGTTATTGACTTAGAAAAGGGATTTGGACGCTAACAGCAGTCTTCTGATTCAAATGTCACTTCTGAAATTGGCACAAAGTCGTAGCACAAGGCATCTTAACAAAATGTTTGCCTGCATTTCTGAGATTACCAAAAATGTCACAATAGCTAATATCCATTTAACATGCAAAGCTAAAACTAAGAAAATTTGATTTCATTTCAAGGTGCCAAAATGCGGTTCAGCGGCAGAGCTGGAACCCACAGTGAACAACAAGCAAAGATGTTCCCACATCGTTCCCTGTGGCCGTGTCACAGGTCAGAATGTGTGTCTGTATGATAGCAGCTGAATGATGCCTGAGGAAATGGGGATATCTGCTAGGCTTGCATGAGGTGACAGGCTTTCTAATTAACTCCATGCTGGGTTGTTGCATTGGCTAATTAACACAATGACCTACGGACTTAAAGAGCTCCTGTCTTCTACATATTAGAGGGTTTATTGTCTGTGTTTGGGGCATATTAGAGGGCATTTGGGTAAAAAGCTAGTCATTCAAAAGTGCAAATAATAGATAAAGTACAAGGAAAGTGCCAGGTCAATAAATTGGATCCAAAGAAAAGCAAGTGTTTAAATGTATATCTTCTATTGCCTTTAGCACTGAGATTTGTCAGCAACTGTTCCTGAGAAACAAAGCAGAGAAAAACAGGAAATCTCAGAAATCCAAAACAGAAAAGAAACAGTAACATTAAGGTGCAGATGAATTTGTTTTCAACTTCAATTAAAGATATATTAAAGATATATAGTATATGAAGCATGATGTTAAGTCATTTTATCTTGTTAAAGGTCGGGTTGATTGTGTGGAAACATGTTGATTGGTAAGAAGGGAGATCCTGAATTCAGTGATGAGGATCCAGAGAGAATAAAGAGTCTTATACATATTTATGTTTCTGTACTCAGAACTTGAAAAACCGAATTCTGGACAAACTGCAGTAGTTGGAGATTTTTGGTGGTCTTCCCAATGAAGAAGACAGTAAAGCAGTCAAGTCTGGAGAAACCTGATGAGGAAAGAGAAATGTGAAGTTCAGAGAAGGGAATGCTGGTAATGAATGATGGTTGGGTGTTGGTGAGTTCAGCATTGTTCTGGAGGCAACTTAAACATTTCTCAGGATCAACTATTTCAAATGCAGCAGTGGAGAGGAGGGGAAGTGTCTGTTACCACAAAGAGATCATCATCTCACCACTGCTGCCTGTGCTTTGACAGATCCAAAACCAGGTGGGAATTTCTAGTAAGAGTTATGGTTTTAAAGATGCTATCACCATGAGCAGAATCTACTTTCTCCAGTTTCTGGAGAAACGGTGATTTCTAACAGGTGATTTGAAATGGGCCTTTAGTTTCTTGAGAATCCATGTAATCAGTAAGACTGATTACATGAAGTGTGAAAATAACAATACTAATTGTCCTAAACCATCATTTACTATCCACCTGTTTTCCACATCCTGTAGTATGAACCTTTTTTTCTTGCCAACACTGAGCAGCTCCGGCTCTCATCCCTCCACCTCTCCCTCATCTCTCCACCTCTCCCTCATCTCTCCACCTCTCCCTCATCTCTCCACCTCTCCCTCATCTCTCCACCTCTCCCTCATCTCTCCCTCATTCATCTTGGCTCTCCTATCAGCTTTGAGGAACCTCCAGCTGACTCTGTGATCAACTCGCCCCCATGTGGTGATGCCCTTAATAAGATGTGCACTTCTTTTCCCGTCCCGTGGAGATGATGATCACACACACGTCGGGTACTTGGCTCAACTCACTTCCCTGGGGAGTCCCATCACACACACTCATGCACAAATATGGATAATACAAGATTCTGCTCACATTCACCACTGCCTGCCAGTCTTCCCTTTAATGATTGAGCTTGCTTTAAGTTTTTGGATAGGATGCATTAAGTGAAGTGGAACACATTCATCCATCCATTATCTGAATATGTTTGTCCTTGTAGGGTTTCCAGGGAGTCTGGTGTCTATCTCCTGTGGTCATGGGTCGAGAGGCGGGTGAAACACCGGCCAGGCCAGCGGTCCATCTCACTGAAATACAGTGGAGGGAATTATTGCACAAACAGCAAAGGAGACTGAAAAATTGTACGTTAGGTCACACATGCACAATATCTAGATGAATGGATGGATGCCCAACTTTCAGCAGTTATTTTCTGCAGTGGGCAACATTTATAAAAATATGTTCTGACAGTGTAATATGAAACAGATAATCTGTGAACAAAATCAAACTCCACTGCCTTCTGACTGCGGTCCTACAGGCATCTGTAGGAATACACCACTCATAAACAACCAATCAGAGCCAGCAGGAGGGTCTTAGTGCTGTCAAACATGCTCATGTATGTATACATTCTTCCAGCCCCCAATCAGCCATCTTGATTTTATATCTATAATAAATTTTCAAAACACACAAAAGATTGCGTGATGAGGTGTTTGTGTGAACAATTTTGTTAAAAGAATTAATTTCTTACAATTTTGAATAAGACTGTAAAATGTGGAAAGAGTGAGGCACAGTGAATACTTACCAGATGTACTGTTTAGTTTAAGGCTGCAGTACATGCAAAAGTTAAAAGTTTAATGTTGTACGACAGCAATCTCACGGCACACGGCTAACCAAAGGGGGATTAACAACCATTTCAAGCATTACAAGGTGAAGTGTGCTGATGTGTGTCAAACTTCCAGCCACTGAGGTTCCACCAGTGAAAACTGACTGGTGAACAGAAAATTGTTCCTTTTGTGCTGATGCTGAAAAAACCACAGTAACACATTCTGTCTACAATGTGAAACAGTGCAGAAAATAATAAGAGCTAAAATCTTGCTAGAAGAGGCAGAGAACTGCCAAAAGTGGTGGGTAAGCAGACACAAGCTTATAACAGCAATTGTCAGAGAGTCCGTGTGTCCTGTCTGCAGAGCAAGCAACATCCTAAACAGTCACTAAACACACAGTGACTGTGTGTCAAGAAGGGGAGTTGGCAGCTAAACTCATGAGCTGAGATCCGTTGACCATGTAATATAAGGAAATAAACAATTTCTAAAAAACCCATGTTTACCGATGAAACGTTTTTGTGCTTGAATCAGGCTGGTCTGTACTGAAATATAGGAATTTTGCAAACTGTAATGGAAATACTTTTTTTCATTTTATGAGGCACATGATCAACAGCCAGAGGTCACTACTGGCAAAAACCACTTTACTTGAAGCCTTGTAATTTAGTGCATTATGTGAATCTCATTAACAGGGATTTTTGTTGCCTCTGCAGTTTCTGTTTTGCTTTTTGCTCATGCAGACCACATGACTCTAAGTTTCTATCAACACACCTGTCCTGTTGAGTATTTACACATTGGTTGTTTGTCATATTTTAAAACAGTTTTTCTTTAGATATTGTCCTTATTTAAGTCTTGGTTTTACTTAGATTATGCTAAAAAATCTTTTTTCTTCTTATTATTGTTAGGTTTTTGTGTTAAATTTCAGCAGTAAACATGCACCTCAGTAAACAAACTCCTGCCTTTCAGCCTGGATTTAAGTCATTTTTTTCACACACCTGTGACAACACGGGAGTTTGCAGGCAGGTTTACCCGTAAGTCAGCAGCTACACAATCAACTAATGTTAATTAGAGGAGAGTCAACAAGCACTCATTTTGATCAGATAGATTCCACATCACCCTGTTTTACAAAGCCTTGATTATATGATAAAGATGTGGAACAAAATACCATTTAGAATAGGTGAGTAATATTTAACAAAGCAGAAATAGATTAAAAAATAAGGACACATTCTTCTGCGTCTTTTGCTTATTTTCTTCTTTTATCCATAATTCCTCTGACATATTTCATTCTTATAATAAATCATCTTTGATTTGGTTTAAAAACGGTCATTTTTCATGTCTGTTGAACTCAATTTTGCTCTTTTGGTCTTTGATGCTCCTCTCTTCCTTCCCTCTGCATCACTTTTGTTCACTTTCCTCATTCCTCTATTGCTCAGTTGCATGCTATGTGATGGCATTGCCCTCTTGTGGTGATGTAAATATACTCCTACACCAAAACTGCTGTAGTTTGTAAAACATTTACTACAATAGCAATGTTGGTATGGCATTTTGCTGAAATTCTGATACATTTAAGTAAGCCAACCAAATAACGGAGCATTTATTTAGTCACAAGCTTCTACCACAAACCTTTAAATGTTAAGTAACTGGACTGAACTGCTTTTATTTCAATAGAATTACTCATAATCTCCATCTAAAATAAAATAAACTCTGGATTTGGACATCTAGAAAGATTTGATCAGGTCAAATCATCCAAAATATTTGCAGTAATGAAAACCTCTCCCAAATGAAAAGTACAAATGATGAAGGTAATGCGTTTATATTTTTCAGAATTTTACTGATAGACAAAGAGAATGAGGCAATACAGAGCAAGCAGACTCAGACAGAGAGCCTGGCTGCCTCTCCTCGCTCTGCAGAGACCAATATCCACAGCTGTTTACTGCAGCTTCCACTGATGACACAGAGTGCAAAACAAATACAAACACACATTCAAAAAGCCACAAAATGATAAAAATTGGAAACTAATCAATGCTGCTGTAAATGGAACAAAAACAAGCCAATTCAGACACAGTTTCAACTAATTCACATTTTTGACACGAATAGGAAAATTTGTCATCAGATCACTTGTGTGATATTCCTCTTTTTGTGAAATTTCATGATGACTACCATCATTTTACACAATAAAACTGGTAGCTAAAATCCTAGCTGATATTGGTGGAGTCCCTTGGGGAGCTCTGCTGCTGGGGCAGGAGATACAGCTTTGGTGGAACCAGGAAAATCATTCCTCATAATTTCAGATATATCATTTACAGTAGCTTTTCGATTTTCTTTTTCAAACTTTTATCTCCGGTATAGTGTTTGTGTCCTTGTCCTTTTCATTTTAATGGACACGCCACAAACTGTGGCCATGGTAACATTTTCTGCAAAGAATTATGTGAATTTTGTGATTTCTGATGAAAGCCGAAGACTTGACAGTAAAACATGAGATTGGTTATAAAGAGGCCCAACTATTTACAGCTCATCTCAAATGTGCCTCATTCTGCCAGATCTGTGTGATCCTTATCTTATTATCTGACCTTTTCTTTCAGCTCAAAGTTTAATAGTCAGGTCTATCTGTTATTTTTGACTACATATTCATCTTCAACAGTGAAAGTCTGACATTCAGGCTGTAATTTACAGGTCTACATTTCAACTCATTTTTTGCAATATAGAAGTGTTTTAATAGGTGTTAACAGGTATTTAGACCATTTCCAGAATGTTTAAAAGTCCTTTCAATACCATGGATGTTTCTGTAACAGAGTGGTGGGGGTGGAGAAAAGACTTTTCATGCTAATATAACGATAATATAAATGTCACCAACATAGTAAGCAAGTAAAAATCCTCCTGATCATAAAAGGACAGCTGGTAATTAGATACAGTCCTTGAAACTGTTCATATTATTTCATCACACCAATCAACAGATTAATGTTCCTTCAAGATTCATATCAGATGACCATCAGAGGTCATTTAAATATCCACCTGTCCTGTTTTAAGGTCACTCTTCTCCACAAACCTCTCATCCCCTTCCTGTGTCACTTTAGCCCAATTGTAAAATAATGCATCATATTTAAACAAATAGACGTTTTTATGTTAATTTATTCCTGTTGTACCCTGAGGATGGAGTTTAGCCTCTTCTGTCTCTCACACTCACACACACACACACACGCACACACCTCATTAGCCTGCAGAGAGGCTTTTAGTACACAGGAAAGTTTCCACTCCATTACCCAGCGTCATTATTACAGGTACTTTGACTATAAAACGGAATATGTATATGCTTTCCACCTGATGGCTGGAACAGGTGCGAACGTTGGGAAATATGAACAGGAACAGCAGTGAAAAGTCTGTCTGCTAGTGTGAAACATCAAGGGGATTATCTCATAAATCTCACAAATCTCCCATTACTCACAGCATCTCGCCTCATACATCCTCTGATTAAACACGGATATTTAGGAAAAAAATCTTTAGTAGGAGAAATGAGGATTGTTATTGATATATTTAGCATGGTTATAAGAAAGCAAACTGAACAAGGATGATATATCCTGTAATCTGCTCCTGCAAGAACAACATTATGAATAAGCTTTCAATAAACGACCAGATAAAGCAGCTGGTTGCTCAAAGAGTCTTCTGAGATATAATTAGGTCACATCTGCCATATAAAAGTAACTTTTCAAAAGGCAAAATGATAAGATCAAAATAATGCATTGCATCAGTTCCTCACAGATCCAGTATCTGCCCAGGCCAAAGTAACAATGTGTGAAAATAAATATCTACATATAAACTTTGCCAAGACTTTGAGGTCAGTTTGCCAGAGGACTTGCTTGTCCCTTTCCAAAAACTTCAGGGCATGAACAGTTCTCACTTTTTAAAGGAACTCGGAGCTGAACTATGACATGATGAACTTCCAATGATTGTGACTTCATTTGACAGTTTCCAGTTTGGGAGTTGAGATCGTTACATTACATTTTCCAGAGGGAAAAAGTTTGTAATTTATTCATAAAAGCATTGGACAGTAAACTGTAACTACTTAACCAAATTTCTTTTTTCACCCAGGTCTTGTTGTTCCTGGACAGGTAGAGTTTGGGATTCACCAATTGGATATCAATATCTGCATCCATCCTGATACTGAAACGATTTCTAGATCAGGTATTGATGACAATGTACCCAATCATGACATAAATGTATTCAGTCTTACTCTATTTATTATTTATTTTAGTATTTGGCAGCGATATTATGCCTGCATTGTGATTTTCCTCAAACTTGTGGGAAGATATAGAGAAATAACAAGGGGACAAGAGGACAGGACTTTTTCATTTCCTCTGGCTGATTATCCACAGAGGATAAAAAAACATTTGTGTCTTTATAAAAAAAATATAATAATTAAAAAGTTTTGTAGCTTCCCAGTCATGAAAACTCTTTATCTCAGATATCTCATGTATGTTATTTCTGTTTTTGGTGATACCAACACATTTCATATCTTCTCTTCAGTCATAATTCACGCTGCCACCAGAGGGCTGTCATCCCAATCCTACAACATGAAACATCCAGAGTGGATGAGGAAACTGACTTCCTCTCTTCCGAGACAATAACACTTATTAGCTATTTTTGCCTCTCACTCCATTTATTCACAACTGCAGCTCTTCATCTGTTCTTGATGATTTTTCAAAAGAAAATATGTCTTTATTAATAAATGATAATAATGCATTTTAGCGGCATTGCTCTGTTTGCATTGTTTGTTTGGCAACGTTTTATCCCCAAAATGTATTTAAATAATTTAAACAAAGGCATTTCTCAAAAGCAGAAACTTCTTAAACGTTTTATATGTTACATGACATTATAAAAATTTGTCTCTATCCTTCTGTCTTCTCAATTTAAAACTCTTTATTTGCATTACAACAGTCAAACGTTTCTTGTCACCAGTGAGAAGCTCTTCTCGTAATTTTCTCAGCTTACTTTGGCGATGAGTCTTTGAAGTCAGAAAGCTTCTATGCCGTCATCCTAATCTTTGGCTCTCTCACATTTTCTTTAACATGAAGTCACAACTCTTAGAGATTTTTTTTTTCAACAAGTTTACCAAAATTTGAATAAAGTAATTAAAAACTTTCCTGTTCATTTTATTTCAAACCCAAACCCCACAGCAAAACTCCTGAGAATTTAAATCTTTTCCTTTCATCCAAAGAACGAACAACATTCGCAGGCTCACTGGAGGTATGCAGTCATGTCACTGTACTCTCAGACAAAATTGTTTTCAGGCTCGTGTTTACCGAACCGTATTTTACAGCTCTGGGGAAAAAAAGCGCTGCTGTGGATTGATGTAAGCAGTTTTTTCCTGGGATTTAAGGTCGCAGATGAACAGAAGAAAAATTATATTTTCATTAAAGTACAATTCCAATGTGCATAATGGTATTGTGTATGTGTAATTTTGTTTGTGAAGATTCACAACTACATTTTAAGAAAATAGTTCAAAGGTTTGAGCAGAGAAAAATGAAATAGAAACATTGGAAGGTCATCATGTAATAAAACATAATGCAGAAGAATAATGCTGCTTCTGATGCATCTGTCTCCCAAAGCCTTTCATCAACTGGTGCATTTTTACATTAAGCACAATTTATAACGATTACCTTTCAGTTACTTCACTTACAGTCTTAGGAAGTCATAAGTTACGTATATTTTGCATTTTGATCAAATGTGTTTGGTGTTATAAGCTTAGATAAAACGAGTCCGAAAAATGCTAAACTCTACAAACTGTTGTCACTGAGCTTCATGCTTCTGAATGAGAAGAAAACCAAGGATGTTCTGAAGACCTGAGACAGGGAATGAGGAGGTTTTCAGAGGAAAATGGATAAAAATAATAAAGACTAAAACTGATGGTAAGACCTAACATGTAATTGTGCTTCAAAGAGGTTCTGTAATTTGATGTGGGTTATTATTAGAGTCAGTTAATGCCTGTTCTTCTGCTTATAATTCATAATTTCATAAAGTTGGTGTTGGATCAAAAGTTCCATGCAAAACCAAGAAAGAGTTGGCATTTATGATCCACTGGCCACAAAAATGTAATCTTTGGACTACAATGCACTTAACTGAAAGTCAAACAAATTAACAAGCAACACAGATACATCATTATATAAAGTAATTTGATTTTCAACTTGCAAAGTACCACAAAAATTAAATGTCTTCCAAAAAGATCGAGGATCCAATAAATATTGGTTTAAGAAAGGTTATTATCGAACAAGGGGACAGTAGATTATTCAATTTTGTTTGTGTATGAAGTAGTTTCTAAATTCACAAGAAATGTCATCGGAAAAGTTCTGCACAAGAAAATCAGGATCAGACAGTTTCAAATTAAAGTGAAATCCTCAATAAAGTGACACCAGTACAATCTGTATGAAAGCAAATCCTAAATGTAACCTTCTTAAAGAGACAAAACTCAAATTGCTTTTAAAGTATGTTTGATATATATACCATTTCTTATAACAACTTAAAGTTTTATAGTGAATGAATTGTGCTATAAAATAGCACCACGCGCCTGGAAAATACATAATTCCCCCTCTCCTTTAAATCATATCCAGGATTTAACTGGGGCCAGTGATGAGAGGCTAAAATTGGAGAAACATAATTGACTTTTTAAAAGTGATAAGGATTTGTGGCACTCGTGACCTTTACATCAGCAGCTTGACAAAAAGAGAGAAAGAAAGAGACAGTGAGAGAGAGAGGCATGGAGAGAGAGAGAAAGAAAGAGAGAGAGAGAGAGGCATGGAGAGAGAGAGAGAAAGAAAGAGAGAGAGAGAGAGAGAGAGAGAGAGAGAGAGAAAGAAAGAGAGAAGGGGAAGACATGCAGTAAAAGACCCCGGATCAGAAGTGTCTTCACAGGAATCAAAGACACTTCAGAATACAAGAGAAGAAAACTAGGAATCACATTTTTTGTTTTTAGTAAATGAAATTACAATCACAGTCTAGATCAGATTTACCATTTCAAAAACACAAATCAGTGTAATGAAATACTTAAATCACACGGCATGAAAACCATCAGTTCATAGGCTCTGTTCTGTCAGAGACCAATGTCAATTACTCTGTTCAAACAGCAAGATTAGCAGAAAAGTAAACATTAGATGAGTATCATAGAATATCTCTGGTGTTTGCTGTTCTTTGGATAACTTAGCAAATCATTTGTGGCCAAACAAACCCAGAAAGAGGATTCATATGTTCCTCCAAATGAAAGATGCAGCCACTTTCTGGTTACCAAAACCAGGAGCCTCATTTTACACCCAATGCTCTTTTCACACAGACCAGGTTCCGTCTCTCCTTTTATTCAGTACATTTCTCTATGTTACAATGTCCACATGACTGGAGTTCAAGTTATGCTAAAATTAGTCTGGGATGTCCCTCAAATTTCAGTTACTAAATAGTATATTTAATTATTTTTACTTTTTAAAAACAATCAAGAAAAACACAATTGACCTGTAGACTTGATGATGGTTCCAACAAACAATATGAAATTAAAGATGGCAGCAAGGCAAAAATAAAGTGTTCAGGAAGAACAGAAGAGGATGTGAGGAGGCAAAAGACAAAAATGTTAAAGGAAGGCAGGCAGAGAGCTTAAAGGAACAAGATTAGGCAGGGTGGGGGAAGAAAGGCAGCTGTGCAGCATAAAAATCAATTCAAACAGGAGGCTCCTTTTTTAGTCAAAGTCTTAATCACTGTTCCAGCATGGGGCACATACACGCTCAAGAAAATTATAATTAAATTGAGCCTTGTGAACAAGCTGAGCCATTTATGAACCACCAGCAGTACACAGCACCAGAGACCCGTACTTATGACACTTGAGCTGTTGCTGTGTGCAAATGGAGGACAAACACCCAAGCAAAAGACATGGTGTAGAGCATAAAATGTGCTTTTAGTATCTAGAAAATGTCACATATTTTAGCCTCCTGCACAATTTTTAACCTGGTTATTTATCTAGGGAGTGACTTTAATAACCAGAGTAGCATAATAGGTGTGGTGGGATATTTGGAGGGATGAAAAGCCTTTTTTTAACCTCTCTCTGTGAACCTCCACTGCATGCTGCGTTCATGTGCTGCTGATATAAACTCTGCCACTTTTTTACATATCTGGGTACTAAATCCTGAATATTTAAATGTTTTTGGTTTTTTTGGTTGAACACATTCTAAATCACATGTGTCAAACTCAAGGCCTGAGGGCCAAATTCTGTCCGTCATAAGTTCTTATTTGGCCCATCTAAACTCTGAAAGGACAGATAAGCAGAACCTTCAAGATGATACTTATGTTCTGGCCTAATTGTGGTGAAATCCCTCTGTCCCTTATAGGGTCACTACAGGGCTCTGACCAACACATTCCCCAAAGTGAACACATTACCACAAGCATATATTTCACATTCTCATCTTATTTCGGGTCCTGGTGCCAGATTGTCTGCTTATGCATCTGGAAACCAAACATTAGACTCATTTTTAAAGCTTAATGTCATTTGACCTTTGACCTGACTGTTTTCCCAAATTTTCCAGAAATTTCTCCTGTGTAGTTTGACACTGCAACATGAAAAAGCCTTTTCCATCCTCTCATGGTGTGTGACAGAACATTAAAATGGGCTATTTCTATACTTCATTCAGTCTGAAATATGAGTTGAACATATCCGTGATGCAGAAATGACGTGAATAAATTCAACATGAGCTATGAGAATGATGTTTGAAGGAATAAGACTTTCCCAGGAGACAATCTAACAAGAGTAAAACAGTCCAGTTAGAAAATGAAGAATTTGACTGTCAAGCTGGTTGTTTTTCCTCTGTTTCCTCTCTCACTGTAATATACAGCACGCCCCGGAGTCTCTGCCATATGCAGACAAAGCTTTATTAAAGTGGTTTAGACGAGAACAGAGCATTGAGCCCTTAGCTATTTTATGGTCTTTTGTTGTTTGTTTTTTTTGTTCTTTTAAATCTCTTTTTCAATTGTTTTTGGAAAACATACAGCCAGAAAAATCCCTGCCTCCTTTCAGCCTTCTGACTTTGTCAACCTTCTCTTCTTGAATAAATATGCTAGGAGATTTTTTCATTTCACCCCCTTTGCCTTTTTCCTTTCCTGTCCTTCACCTACACCCCTTCATTTATTCTTTGTAATCATCTTTGCACCTTTTGGCCCGACTTGAAATGGTTATTTCCTCCCTGTTCTCCTCTTTACATTCTGCTTTTCCAATCGCTGTCCTGTTATGTTGCTTACTCTCTTTCACACTCAGCTTCTAGTGCTTGTAACTGTCCCTGTTCTTTCTTTGTCACACAGTATTCACAGCATCAATGACAACCTTAAGCTAAATTTAACCTCAGTCGTCTTTGAACTTTCTATTTTCAGCTCTTTGACTTGCATGATTGTTTCTGAGTTTTCGCTCATTTTAGTTCTTTTGTCTGCAAAAAAAAGCATACTGTGGCTGTGAACCAAAGTAATATTTATTTTTATATGTGACTATTCCAAAAGATGTAACCCTGCACTTTATATTCAATATTTATATTTATATTTTATATTGTATTTTATTTTATTCTGGAGTAACCTCATAACATTGGAACCTCAAAACATTGTCCTGAGCCGTATGCAACAAAATTCCGTTCTGTATACACCCTGTGCATGCAAAATGATAATAAAGTCAGTCTAAGTCTAAAACAAAATAATTAATTTATGTTTAGATAGCTGGATTAAACATATTCATGGAGTGAAAACAACTGAAAAGGATTTTTGGCTTTGGTTGGGCTAACATTATTATATTCTTCACATTTTATTGTCAAGAAATAAAAAGTTTTAAAGTGAAAAGTGTTGCACTGATGATTTAGATAACATACAGAAATAGAAACATAATCTGATTTCAGATTCTTTCCTCCTTTTTATCTTATTCCTGATTTTTGTTTAAATTGGTCAGAAACACTTTATTTGACGTTTTGTGCATAAGACTGACATGACACTGTCATAAACATGATATAAATAATGACACTATTATTTATTTTGGTAAATAATGACATTTTTAATGCAAAGTTGGTCTAAACGTTGCATTGAAAGTCTACTAAAAGTGCCAACTTTGCAATAAAGCGTCTTTGTTTCGTAAATAATCCAGACAGATCAGGAATAAACAGGTGAAGACTTTTAAAGCATTGAGTTTATAAAACAGCGCAAGATTTGGACATTCTGTTGAGCACTGTTTCATATGATTGGAAAGAGTATGCCTAGACTTCAAGACAAGGTTATATGTGGACTTTGCACAATTTATATCATATTTTAAATGTGGTGGGAAATATGGATGAAACTGTAAACATACAGGTGCTTTATGGTTTAGAGCTGCAGTGAGTGTCGCACACAGAGGCTGAAGTCTTCGGCTCCATTCGCCACCCTGAGGTCTGTTTCTCTCTTCACCCATTTCCTGCCTGGTGACTTAATAAAGCATTTTAGATCTACAAAAAAAGTCTAAAGAAACGTGCAGAAGCAACTCTGAATTGTCCTTACTTTGGTCTGTGTCTTGACACACCCTGTCTTCTCTGATCAAGCAGAATGCCCCATGAGCAGCTCCCTTTAAATATCATGTGCTACTATTGACATAAATATTTATGTCAATGCAATTAGTAAACACATGAGGCAGGAAGTGTGTTGCATTGACACACTTCCATCCCCCCCATGGACCGGTACAAGATACAAAACCATGCCACTAGGAACCCAAAGCCCAACCAGTGAGTGGGAAATAGTTTCCACTCACATTTTTCTTTTAGTTTTTTAGTGTTATTTTAAAAATCATAGTTTACTCAATTCTTTGAGATTTGACACAATGGTTGTTAACACTGTGAGTGGATATTTTATAAGCGCTTGGATGCAGGCCTTTGGGGTGGATTGATGAATGGATCCTCTGACCATGTTCAGTACTGAGATCTGAATTATTTGCAACAATACACATCAGATAAATCAAGAACAGGCATACCGGTTCTGCTTCTGAACAAACTACAATGAACCACAACGGGGAAAACATTAACATAAGTGGTTAAATATTCATGGCCTCTGCAGCAACGAAGTGACTGAGATCCAACACAAAGCGGGACTCTCTGCCTTTTAAACATGAACATCACAGAGGTCAGAGAGGTCAGAGAGGTCAGAGAGCGCTAAGATAATCACTCACTCTATCCATTATTAACAAAACAATCTGGATGTTTTACATCTACAGCTCAATCATAAGAAAGGTGGTAAACCAGCATCATAATGCAACAGAAAGATAGAATCAATTTCTCAAAGTATTTATTATTTCATTAATCAGAACAATCCTTCATGCCTTCTAAAGTGCAGCACAGAGATAATAGAAAGCCAGACAGTTTGGTTCCAGCTAATATATTCCAGAGGCTGATTGGTTCAGACTGCAACTGTTTTATAGATAGAAATCAGTATAATTGCAATATATTGTTACCATTTTTAGTTGTTATATCATGTGCTGTCTGTGCAGAGCTACAGCACTGAATTCATGTCCCATTTACATTTTAGTACATATAAGCAAGATACCAACTCAGCTCAGTCTAAACATAATCCTGAAAGCTTACCAGAAAGTGTGTGTGCATGGAAACACAGTCATTTAGGCAAAGCAGCAACATAGTTTTAAATGATAAAGTCAATGAATCTGCAGAACGTGTTACATTCAAGTTTTTGCATTATTCATACTATGATTACTGGACACTTTTTCACTCTGATGCTGATTTACTTTGTCAGTGATTGATTATGGTAAAATTTCCTGATTGCTTAAACAAATTGTTTCTGTTTTGCAGTGTCATTGCATCAAATAGTAATAGTTTTTCCCTCCAGTCACCTGATATTCTCTTTCCTAATTTCTTGTTTGTTTGAGTTTGGTCATGTGCACAATTAATCTCTATTCTTTTGTACTCAGCACTCTGAGAGACAGAGTTTTGGATAGGAGGATATTTTTGTGACTGAAGAGGTTGAGCATCTCCCGTATCTCTTGACTATTCGGTTCAATATATTTTATGTTACATTTAAAATGTGCCCAAGATTTTATTGGCACAATAAAAGTACATCTTGGATGGATGGAGAATAGTTGAAGAAAGAACAGGCACTCGTCTGGTTAAGGTTATTTGTAAGCCATTCTGTAATACGGTTGGAGCAAAGGAAAGCAAAAAATAAGAGCCTTAACAAAAGTTGAGGTCTTTCCATACAGCTTGCATGCATGGATTCTCCCCAGGTTCTCTGACTTCCCCTCACAGTTCAAAAACTCAACTGCTGGGTTCATTCATCTCTTGAAATAGTTGTAAGGTTTGAGTGTGTGTGTGCTGGGTTGTTTTTATTTTCTGTCTCTATGTTGTCCTGTGACCTGTCCAGGATGAACCCGGCATCTCTCCTTCACTCCTCAGTCAAATAACTGAATTTCCTCACCAGCAGTCATTCATCTCCACAGAGCTGACAGAATGTTAATTCAGATACACTGGAGAAGGGACACCCCTGAAAGTTGCAGGATGGACTCGGCCACCGCTGGTGTTGACAACATAGTAGAGTTCTTCAGTTTTAGTCTCTTTATTTCAGCTGCCAAAAATAATGTATGATTCATTTTAGAGTCTCAGTTCTGGTTCTGTGCAGTGAAGTTCCAGCCTGTATTTCTGATCCCTTAAAGCTCTACACTCTTTGCTGCTCTTTGTTCTGGTCAGAAGCTGGTGGCATTTTAACAGACGTATTCAGGACAAGAGGAGATAAATCTTTCAGGTTGTGAACTCCACTGCCTTCATCTTGATTCTTGATTCTGCTGATTTCTTTGAAAACGCTGCTGAACCAAAGTATCCACAAAAAACATGAGTGTTTTCAAAATAGTTTCATTGCTCATGTTGTATTTTTCAGATTTGAAATAGTTTTGAGCTTTCAGGTAAATATTCTGACATCACTCTCAGTTTTATTGTTGAAGTAATCATTTCTGTTTCTGACTAATAATAACTTATTCCTATTCTTTGTCTCATTTCTCTAAATGAATTACAGATGTAAAAGCTGACTGATATTTCATGTTTGGTTTGTGATTAGGTAAGATAAACTCAGAATGGTGCTGAGTGTAAGTACTGAGTGAAACTCTGTGTTTCTGTTTATATACAGTATGTGGTGATGAAGGATATGCTCTTTTATTTCCTCTCTGCTAGTTTTTTCTCTCAAGGCAGCATTAAATTCTGGAGGCTACAGCCTGTTTTGTGGTTGGCATTTCAATTAGACTTCAGCTTTTATTTGCTTTCTTTTTTTATATTTGTCTTCTTTTTGCAAGTAAAGATTTTTTACCCTATTTGTCATTTTTATTTCCGCCCAACCTAAACACATATTGATGCACAAATGAGAAGAAACTTTATGCAAAGTGACAAAACTTCCATTAACATTGTAGGCATAGCTGTAGTGGAGATAAGCTGTTGACACTGTTTATGCCTTTACTTCAGTTCTGTTTAAATAAAATAAAATAAAACATAATGAAAGTCATAAAATAAAAAGAATCCTATGGATCTGCAGAGTATCTTAGATATTTAAAACATATAGCAGGACAAAAACAATTTATTATTGTCTGATACTTTTAGGTTTGAGCCTCTAGAATTAATATTAAATAATCTAAGGTCTTCCAGCATTTGCAGCTGTGAGTTACTGGTTTCATGAATTGTAGGTTTTTCCTTCACTGGATGTTTCTTCATCCAATCAACAGGTCAACTTGATGTAAACATTATGAATGTAGAAACCAAGACTTTATTTCTGCCTGCATCCTTCAGTCTGTCTTTTCATCCACTTAGAAAAGAGCAATTTCTCTGGTGGGGAAAGTGTTCATGCTACGTTTCCCCTAGAGGAGCTTCCCATTTCCAAAGGCTTTGTTGGAGATATTACCAGAACTAATCCTTAAAGCAAACTTCTCTTTATTGCTGCACACTCTGCATGTGTGGGTGTATGCATGGAGGGTGGGGGGCAAAGAACAGGGGATGGGTCATTTAATAAGTGTGTAGTCTATGCAGATATTCACATTTTTTGAAAAGGATACTTGCACTCTTAACTTTGACGGATTGTCTATGGCTAACCTACATTGGGCACCTTGGAAATCGACTGGGTTTTGTTCCAAGCTGCAGAGAGACGCTCTGACATTCAGGCAGTGAGGGAATGACAGGAGAACAGAGCGATTCAATTAAAGACGGGAAGGGTTTGTGTGAAAAGTGTATTTTCTTCTGTGTCATCATGGTGTGCATGCGTCTGATAAACCCAGCTTGACTGAATCCCAAACAGGGATGTACCGGAGGAGGTTATCCCTCTACTGCAAAGCCTACACACACACACACACACACACACACATCAAGAAACACTCAATTATTCCTCCTCTCCATCATCGCCCTCCTTTTGTTGTTAAAACTGAGGTCCCTTTTCCACAAACCTAAACTCAACCGCTACCTTGTTCTATACCCTCTTTTTCTTTCTCTCTCTCTCTCTGTTTCTTTCTCTCTCTTCCTCACATGCACGCACACACTAACCCACATACAAAAGCATGCACACAAAGCGAAGCCTCGTATTTCCCTCCAATTCATCTCTTTCACTTTCACCGCATTACTTTCGCCTTTCTTTCCATGCTAAATTTGCTTTGCGTCCCTCTGAGCCTTTCCTTCTTCCAAACACACAAACGGATCTCACTACCGCAGTACCCCTGTGCCGGAGCCAGGTTTGGTTGCAAGACAAAAACACGTGATTGCACACAGCGGCCAGCAGGATCACTGCAGCACTAGGTGAAGTGGAAAAGGCAAACATTATGATTACCTGAAGGTGATCCTGCTATTTCACCCTTCAATAGTCATCTGGGGAACAACTACTGACAAAAAACTGGAAACAGTTGTCCCTACACACTCACCCATATATATAGATACACACACACACATTTTCCTAGCTGACAACTAACCCATCTCCAGGAAATCCTAGATTTTAAAACTAAGTCATCATCACTTTATAAGAAGATTTTGGAACAACATTCTCTATGCAGCTTTTTTTGTCTGACCAGAGATCACAACCACCAACCAGTCTTTAGCCATCCATCCATCCATCCATCCATCCATCCATCCATCCATCCATCCATCCATCCATCCATCCATCCATCTTGCACCATATAGGAGTCCACATAAATATAAGCAAGAGTGAATCTATTAACCAGTGTCTTCAATTGTTTTTTGTTTGTTTTGATCGTCCAATCACCTTTTAAGTATTTTTCTTCTATGTAAGTATTTTGATGTGTGCTGAAGATTTTCTGCCCAAAGGGAAAAAAAAGACAGTAAATTGTGTTTTGGAGTGTTTTTGTGCTTCCTCCACAGGTTCTAGTTGGATGAGACCAGAAAAAGCCACAAGACAACTTTCATCCAGAGAACCTACCACTTTGTAAGGCTAATGCAGAATGGATGGGCTTAGTGTCCAATTCCTGACCCATGAATCTATTTCCTGGAAAAGTTTTTCTTATTCAAACTGTCACCTGTATAAAGGAACTGCGTTTCAATTGGACAGTGGAGTACCTAAAAAGAGATTCTTCAGAAAGATGACTTGCTTTTGGCTTTAGCAATTAAATAAGAAATCCAATGTTCTGTGAAGGACAGAACAATCACCTTTTCTCTGAAAGCTCTCCTATCTCACCCATGTGTCCTTAGATGAACTGGAGGATGTGCCTCAGGAGGAGAGCATTTGTGAATTTCTCCAAAGACACTTGTTCCCAGGAAAGGAAAGTGAAATGAACTGATGCCTGAACCACAGACACAAAGTTTTGGAGGCTGGCAGATAATCAGAACATCTAAAACTCATTTAAAAATAATAGAGTTCTCTTTTAGTGGCATGTTGCTGACATTGTCTGTGTGTATGTGTGCGTGTGTCGCCATAATGTGTGTGTGTGCAAGTTTATGTCAGAGTTTGTAATTGCTTGTGAGCACTGATGTGTGTTCCAGTCAATGTGTGGTTCAGCACGTCTGTGCTGATGTCTCTCTATGTGTACAGGAGCGAAGTGATGTATGTCAACATGCAGTGTCTGTGTGTCTGTGTGTTTGTGAGAACCGGAGCTGCAGGCTCAGAGCCACAGAATCCTTGACAGGGTAAAGATACTAACAGAGACAGACAGGCTGCCATCATCTGTCCCAGCTGCCTGGCTACCGCACACACACACACACACACACACTCAGAAGTTATAGATTGGCCCTCACAGATGTGCAAAAATACACTGAATCACAAGCCATCCCTTCAGCTTTTACTCTCTTATGCAGAGCAGAGTGCTCACATCAGCAAGAAAAAAAGCTCTGGCGACAGAGAACCCTGAAAAATCTTTGCTGACTTATTGAAACCAAGTTAATTGTTATCAGATGAATGTAGCTGGTCATGCGGTTAACTCTAAAACACTATTATTGACAGAGTAGCTATCATAAACACAGAATGGGGGATAAGGGTGAGAAAAAACTGTAATTATTTTACTCCCTTTGTGTTAACATCTTAAGAACATCAAAGGCTTCAAAAAAAAAGCTTCTATGAATGTCCCACAACTCAGTAAGATGTAAACAAAGGAATATTATATGAGGCACCATAGGACACCTGAAACAACTGTCCTAAATGCTTCAAATTGTTTTATATAATATATAATATCTGTATTATATCATGGACCTCTGACTGTTGATCCTTCAAAAAACAATACGTTTCTCAGGAGTTGTATGTCCACAATAATGGATGTTAGAAAGTTTTACCCTGCAACAGATTGAGCTTTCCTGCATCTCCTCTGTCTCTGCTGCATCCGTTTTTATCTCAACGCATCGTGGTCCGATGTTCAGCAGCTTTTAGACGTCTCCCTGGAGACACACACCTGAATCATATCAATCTGATAGTGGAAGACTCCTGGGTGAGACCTGAGTCTGGCCTGGGAAAAGATCCCAGTGCTGTGGAACATTTTCTGTCTTGCTTCAGTGCCTCAGAAGTGGTGGTGGGTATAAAAACTTCTGTATTCAATTGGACAAAACATTAGATTTGATCAAAATACTGAGTGGATGGGAATTAGCTGACTGCATTTCGCTGGTAACCATAGTTTGCAGAGTTTGCTCTAAGATGTTGGAGATGTTTCAAAGGTCTGTTGTAGACGATGCAATATCTTCAAGTGTCCTTTGATGAGGCAGCAGCATCTGAACCACATACTTAATAAGCTGATAAAAAATAGTTCTGTTCTGGTGAGTGCAAATATCATCTAGAGATGATTGAACAAAGAGAGATGGGCAGCACAGAGCATCGTCTTCACAGGGCGGCGATAAAACAAAAGTGTGTCTTTGTAGACTGAAGAGTTGTCTTGTTGGTTCAATGCAGCTTCCCTCTGCCTTTTGACAACGTGTCCCTGAGCAAGGCACTTAAACACTTAACCATTCCTGGTCTCGGAGCATTGTCACATGTCTTCCTGGTCTCTCTCCACCTCATTTCCTGTCAATTTATTGTTCAATTAAAAGGCCACTAGTGCCAAAAACATCTTTTGAACTGTGATTCCAGCCAGGAGAATAAGCAGTTATCATGGGGAGAAAAGTGCTTTATAAGTTTAGTCCATTTATTCTCTGACCCCAGCCCTGCAGATGGCCACACTTTGACACTATTAGATGGAGGCTGATCCTGTGACCATCACCAGGTTTTCTGCTGTGAAGTCTGTGACTCACCTGTCTTCCCTAGATGGAAAACATTTTACAACTGAATTTAACTTTTATGCGTTATAACTAAGATCAAATTCTATATTTTTGTGCATAAATTCATTTTATAATAATATTTGTTGCTATGCTACTTAAACACTTGAATTGCATTGAACTAAACTGATGTTAAGGTTTCAAACATGTACAGCAGGGCAGGGGTACGATGTCACAAACAACAAGCTTTTTATCAGCCGCTGACACACCAAGCTGACATTCAGCCGCGTGGAACATCTGGAGTTTCAGGAAACATCTGTGTTTCTCCTGTTCTTGATGTCTAATGCACTCCCAGCTCGATCTGACCCAGCTGTTACTGACGTCAGTTCACCATGTTGAATCAAAACAAATGTGAACATCTACAACTTCACCTGACATAGTGGTTCACCTAGTTTAACCTCATACCAACAATGAATTCTGGGTTAGATTTAGGGAAGAACATTTTCTAATCAGAGCCGGGACGTGATTTAAAATTTTACAGGTCTATTAATAGTATTTAATCAAAATGTTTCTATCAACAAAATAAGCAACATTTCCAGCTAAATTATTGAATAAACAGACATATGAGCTTATACAGATATTTGTTGTTTTAAATCTGCTACTTAGTTTTTTAACCATCAGTTTGGTGCAGAGTGCAACTGAACACATTCACTTTTCAAGTGTTTCAGGAAGCCCTGATTATTCACATGAATTCTTTGAAAGAATACTGTTAAAACATGTAACTATGTCTCAGGACGCTTCACCTCACCTCACAGCATGAGTTCTTGTCCCTTCCTTGAGCAAGATATTGAAACCCACATTTCCCCAAACCTGAGACACCACTTGGTTTCTTCATGAATTTATCTTACAGAACAAAGGCACTTTGAAAGATTTGCTGATTAATCTATTTCTAATTTAAATTACAAAACTTTGGGAAATAGAAAAACACAAATTTAAGTAATGTTTCAGAATTTGCAAAGAATTGCAGCAACCTTTATTTCAACAACTAGTTTTATAGTATTTGTGTTACTCGTTAAGGCGAGTCTCTAATTAAGTACTGAGGTAGGACATGAAGTTGTTTTAGGTTGTTAGTCAGGGCTGATGAAAGAAGATTAGAAATCATGATATCATGACATCACGGCTGTATTGACAAAGTCAACAAAGGAGAATCAGTTGAGTCCACAGAAACATGGATCATTTTTTCTTGAAATTGCTGTTGTTCATTATCTACTCTCCAGGTCTTTTCTTGTCATTTTGTCCTGTGCTGTGTGAGATTTTCAAAATAATAGTGCAATGTCCATTGATGTGCAGAAAAGCTGGGATAAAATTACAGCTATTAGAGGAGATTTTCTAGCTGAGCTGTCTTTGAGCTGCTTTGTGGGAGCATGCAGACACATATTCAAAAGCACTCAGTGATTCAGATTTGTTCACATGCAGGCACAAAGTCAGGACAAACAACATGTAACCATTATAGGTCTGTGATGCTGCTCATAAGCATATTACAATTCTGCAAACAGTTTTTGTCTAATTCAATAAAAATCTGTCAAAGTCATTTAAATACTGGTTGGATTTACGTTTATATCTGTTCAGCACAAATATTTAACAAATTAAATTACACATCTGGTGGCAGTTTGGTTAGAAATTAATTTCAAAGTCCAGTCAAGATGCAGAAAATCTCCACTTTAAGACACTTATGCAAACCCTATTTGGTCATAAATGTTCTAAAATATGATTAAGATGTTTAGATTTTTTAACCCATTTCAGTTTTTTGGTCGGTGTTTATCACCAGATGGTTTTCATTGGAAAATACTTCAAAACATGTATAAGCTAATTGTTTGTTTTGAGAGCATAATCTAAAAGGAGAATAACATTTTAAAGTTCAGCAAAAGCTCAAAATAATTGTATTATTATTCCTGCATTATTTGCACTTTTAACTCTGGTTGTAAGTTGCATCCAGGTCCATCGCTGTGCATCCATTGGCTCACTCCAGGTACTCTCTGCTTCTCCAGTAACATGGATGTTATCTTAAATTTCCATGAGGTTTTATAGTACATAAGGAGAGTCTGTCCTGTGCTTTTCTGTAGTCTGAATGTGACGGACCTGCACAGAAACAGGCTCCAGATAATCCAGCAGATCAATGAGTCCAGCAGAAAGACTTTACCTAGATACAAAGGAATATTATTTAATATTATTTAATGGTCCTCATCCCACTTAACTGCACATTCATCCCTTCCTCAGATCACTTACCATTTGTTTGTACATTAAACAAGTTATTAAATACATTCTGTTTTTATTTTAAACGCTCTGCAGGAAATTGACTTTCATAAAGCAAAAGTCCAGACATTATTTTTAATAAACATGTTCATGACCCTTCATTGAATTTTTTTGACTTTAGTTTCGTCCTTATTTATGGATTCAGGGTCTCTGTTCAGATTTAGCATCTTAATCCTCAGAAATAGAGAGGTGGGAAACAGCTGCTCACCGTTTGTTTGAGGCCGTTCCAAGCAACATTCTAAGCCGACAGGGAAATGTTGCCACGAATACAAACGAGGGGTTGTAAACATGATGTATCCTGTAGTGGAGATACAAAGCTTAAGTTACCTGGATTTATAATGTGGTATACCAGAAAACTTTGACTTGTCTTTCTATTATGCACAAGCAAATGACTTGTTTTGTTTATTCCAGGAGAGAACATTCGATTTTCATATAAGCCTGTGATGCTCTCCAGTTTTGCATGGTGAGTTTTATGTTTTCTCAACTGGGCTGGACAGAAACCATGTAACATCTGCTGATATAAGTATGATTGAAGCAGAGCCCATCCAAAAAAAGCAATAAACCTCAAGGCCAGTGCAGCAGCACTGATCAGCTGATCAGATTGCCAATCACCAGAAAGAAAACAAGTGCACCAGCGCTTGCAGTACAAATCAATTCTAAAGTTATTTTGAGGTGAGTCATTTTTTGTCTCTCAGTTCCACTTCCTGCCAATTTCCACTTTAGCTCCTGAGGCTCAGCACCAGACTAAATGTACTGCACAGCATTACCAATCGGTGGAGGAAAAAAATGGAATTAACTGCTTTGCTTTTTCAACACCCTGGTGTTACACACATCCACACAACGGCTGAAAACTCAGTTTGGCTGTAAAAAATCTGGAAAGTTGTGACTGGATTGTTGAAATACAATTAAACTTGAGATAGCAATAGTCCCAAACTGATGAACACTATTCCAGATAACATGTGTTTCAGCAGAATAGATTTAAACAATCTTTAAAAAAGTTTAGTTAGGAGGAGATCTGTAAATTGTTCCCAAAAACAGACATTTCATAAAATAAAAATGACTCTTCTCTTTATAATTGTCTACTAAGAGATTAGAATTTTATCATTGCTGGTTTCCAGGTTTCCAGAATTGTGCAGAGCTTGATCAGCCTTTGGAGCAGGAAGGATTGAGTTCATCTGCATCCACATCAGCAAACACTTTTAAATAACTTTGAGAAGAAACATCTAAAAAGGAGCTACTGAGTCCTGCAGCACAGCCATTTGTGGGGCTACTTTCCTCCAAAGGAGAGGGCCTGCTCTCAAAAAACTACCATTAATACAGATTACGATCAGAAGTTTCCATAACCAAAACCTAGTAGTGATTTAGTGACGATCTGCATATTTTTCATCCAGAAAGAGCAAAAGTAAAAACAAAATGATTCATAGAACAAAAGATTCAAATTTTGAACCTGTGGTAACAGTGCAGCACTCAACCCAAACTCTAGTTAGAAAATATGAGTCACTATCCGTCAGGATTCAGTCCAGAATTTGGCTTCTGGAATTTCACATTATATTTTCACAAAAGAATGCTCAAGACTTTATAAACAACAAAATACAGCATGCAGATAGCTGACAGTGGTCCCCACAAATCAGCACCTCTAAATTCAAAACCATGGACTTGAGACGGAAAGAGGTAGAGTCTGTTCTGAGTCTGGGACAAGGTCCTTCAACAAGTGAAGTTTAGGAATCTGAGGGGTTTCAGAAAAAGCAGTTTTTAAAGAGACAGAGACCCAATTTCAAGGTGTTATATTAGGAAGTCAAATTCTATTAAGTCAAATCTGATATATGAAGCATTTTTAAAACAACTGCAGGTAACATAGTTACTTGTGTTGTAGACTGGCAGTATGCGCCTGGAAAATACACGATACATCTTGAAAAATGAGCATTTTCATCTTATTGAGATGAGGACTTCAGTAAAAACACTGAACAAATGAGTGAACAAATTTGACATCTAACGTAGGTGTTGAGTCGCTTCATTGAAGGAAAACCTGAGGACAAACTTGATCTTTTACCATGAAAACTGAAAATGAAAAATATCAGGACATATTTCTGAAAATATTCTTATTTTTGTGCACACATTTATAACTCCGATAAATGTTTATTTTTTTTGACAAATTCTGATATTTCACATATCAGTGGCTTGAAGAACTGTAAATTGGAAATATGAGAAACATTAGCATTCATAGTTTCCGGGAATGTAAAATGACTTTCCTCCACTGGCTGGATTGCCTTTTTAAAGACATTCTGAACCTTAACCCCCTGACAGTTCCATGTCTCCACTGCACTGCATCTCTCAGTTCTATTAAAATGCTAATCAATTCATTACTGTGAACATCATTATGCTCCTCATTGCATTTCTCTACAAATCATGTCAATCTATGCAAACAACCTTGATCAGCGGTGGAACCGACGAGGAGAAGGTAGGTGAAGAAAGAAAGAGGAGCAAAGTTAGCTTTTAAATTAGGTCTGATTGAATCCTTACTCTCAATTTCCTGGTGAAAGTTTTCCCAATCTGCACTCCCTCTTCCTCCATCTGTCATCTCCTCCGTCTCCCACCATCCGCTTTGTGGCCGAGTCAATCGCCGCATGTAATGAGGAAGTGAAGAGAGCTAACAGCATACATACACGATCCAAAAGTAGGTCTCAGAGGTGTATTCCAACTCTACTGATAACCAGTCAGTCATATTTGGTAGAAATTAGCTCCCTGTTAATTCATTTCCATTGTCTAAATGCATGCTAATTTCCTAGATTGGTGGTGGGAGTCAGGGGGCTTTGTGTTGGGAGAGAGGAACATCAAAACTAACTGCAGGGCTGGAACAAACGGTGCATTACAGCTCCAGCTTAATTATTATGCTAATCAAGCTGCCTGTGGGCCTCTGAGAAGTGATGTAACACAAAGAAATAAATATAAAAATACATTTCAACATTTTTTGGTTAATTTCCCAGGCATTAGTTGGTAATTCATAACATTTTTTGATTATTGTTTTCATTTTGGTTATTACTGAGACAGTAGTAGAAGCCAGAAGGCTCATTCCAGACAGAAAACTTTGTCTTATTGCAGCTATAAACATTTGTATCCTTTTCCCCCAACGTTTGGCATTTCTCTTAGCGAGGTAACAGTGAGGTATTGTAATTTCAGATTTTTTGCTGAAAAGCAAATTATCTCTTTTAGGAGACTGAACGTGGATTTCACTGGTGACAGACAGAGTTGTGGTTGCAATTCCACTTAATATGTTAAGCTCCAACAGCCTCAACTCTCCAGCAGCACATTTTCCAGATGTCCACTCTTTTGGTCAGTGGTGTGCCAGCTGCTCATAATTTCAATATGCCTGCTGAGTAAAACAGCCAGCATCTAATTGAAACATAAAAAGCATATGTAGATGAGCAGCAGCGACGTAGAGGAGCAGTGACACTACAACAAAAAACTAAAACTAGAACTTATTTATTTAAACTTAACTGTTTAAAGGATGGTTCCAATTTTGTAGTCGAGTTTGAGTCTGACAACATTGAAAAATGTATAAGAAAACCTTAAAGTGGAATTTTTCTAACATTATTTAGCAAGAAAAGATTTCACAAAAACCTACAGAATTCACAAAGCACATAATCAAAAGAAATACAGGCATATAACTCCTGCTGAGCCAAAAAAGCAAAGGCCTCTACAAGTTTGGTGAAATTAAAATTATTTTCTTTTTCAAAAATATATAGTTTAAAAAAGTTACATCTGGAGAAAAACCTAATTTTACAGCAGTTTTTCCATGATAATGGTGCCTGTACATGGTGTAAACTGTCAGTCATCCAGGGCACAACAAGCCAAAATGCTGAAACAGACTGCAGACTTCTCTTATTTATTGAAAATGTTTACCGCCGGCTCCTCCTGCACCTCCGTGGATTTAACTGCCCCATTCTGCCTCGGCCATATTTGCCTCCATTAGCAGATTCTGTTTGGTTCTTCCCCATTTTTTGTCAACACCTAAGAAGTAGTACAAGCCGTGACAAGCCAGGTATCACATGCAATCACTATGACTGACAGCAGGGTGCATTCCTTGATTGGGCTGTAATTTACGTCACTGCACGATCAAATGCAACAACGTCTCAACCACAGCAGTGGAGCGGCAGACGTGACAGCGTCTGCCATCAGAGGCTGCTCAGTGTGGAGGAGCGTAATTATGAGCAGCACCAGAGACTCATGCATCGACTGGAATGACTGTGATTCAGCGTTCCTGTTCACAACACGCCGATGAAGAACGGACACGTAATGGAGAAGCAAAAAACAGTTCAATGTTCTGTCAGAGTTCTGCAGTTTGGTGCCAGCCAGTGAGAAAGACCAGAACTATGAAGCATTCATTCGGCATGATGTGTATTTTATTTTTTCAGTTTTCAGTAAATCAAAAGGTTGCACATATTTAAACATAAAATAAAGTATCACAAGATTTGTACGTATAGCAAACTAATCAGCTAAACTGAATTGTTTTCAACATGTTTGGGCAGGAATTAATTTCTGTGAGAAAAAAGGAAACATCAGGGTTTATTTGACTCAGCCATGGTGAAATCTCTTATGTTGCAACAGAAACAGACTAATAGCACCAAATTAAATTTGACTTGATATTTATCACTTGAAATTATTAATTACTTGATTCTTGGCACACATTGCGTCAGTTCAAATGTACTTTGCTGGTTGAAACTCAAACTCTGAGACACTGCAGCAAGGTGTTTATTTTATTAATCAGACTGTTTCACCACAGGTCTTAATGCAATGTACCTTTACCAAAAGGCCACAACTCAAGAAAAGTTCAACATCTGCAGCTCTTTAATGGTCATGTGTTTTCATAATCAGATGTTGTGTCCTTTATCCCAAGCCACATGCATAGGATACCTAATGGATGCACACTGACATCGGATATGGACAAAATTCAAAAATGTCAGTCAAAAAAATTGGATCTAAGCAAAAGGTGAAATTGAGTGGAGCTTCGCAGCCCTCAGAGGTGCAGGAGTCAGCATCTCCTTTGAAATTGGTTATAGCAGTCACATTTCAGTGTCTGGCGGCGCACGAGCCGCTGCCAATCATCGTCCTGCTGAGCAGCGTGGGGGAAAGGTGTTTAGCTCTGGTGCTTTATGCAAATAAAATGGCAATGGTTGTCAGCAATGCAGCAGAAAGTGCCAATCAAAAGAATAAAAATAGACACCTAAGAAGGGTTTAAGTTTCAGAACTGCACCTTTTGCAAATATCGAAGTCGTTTGCAGTTTGTCAGTTTCTCCTAATGGGTTGAAATGTTTTGTCATCATTGAATGATCGCATTTGAAATATTATCTTCCAAACTAATTTCAGAAAAAAGGCAGACTGGTATTTTGCCTACTTTGATGGTATTGAGTATGTCTTGACAGAATAGGTCACATTTCTTGTTCTCCACAAAACATCTTTTCCCTCCCTGACTTCGTTTTCCTCAGCATTCCTGCACCACACCCATCTCTGAGATTGAATTGAACATACATGTGTGACATTTAACCTCTGCTTTAGTAGACCAAGTGGGACAAAAATGGAATAAAATTCAGTCCTAGAGATGGGGCTTTGAAAAGAAAGAAGGCGAAACTCTGAGTTTCTCTCAAATACAATTTCAAGCAGTTTTCTTCATCTAAGCACATTTTTGCACATGGCAACTCAGAAACCTGAAATTACATAAAAAGTGTTTTTTTAAAAATCATTGAAATAAATAAGGTATTTCTTCTTTACATATAAAGAAAACAGAGCAAGCTACACTCTTAAATGTAATAACTATTGATGGCTAAAATAGTTTTTGCCTTTAATTTGAAAATTTATGTTGACATTGATTATAAACAGTACAAGTTCTACTGACTTTGACATTTATCTACAGCATGACCAAACTTACTCATGCAGTAAATTAATGCCACTAATCTTATTGCTGAATTAATGTTAACTCAATAACAGAACAGTGTAGTTTTAGGGCTGGGGGATTTGCAAGTGTTACAACTTAAGTCTAAAAGTTTTTTTGTTTATTTGTTGTTTTTCTTTAACAAAGTGTCAGATCCCACTGCTGTAAATTACACTGATGTAGGACACAAGCATAGACAGGAGACTCACAGAAAGACATGAAAACTGACAAAAAGTTAAGAAACTAACATGAAGATAAGGATTTTAAATTGTTTATAACTGCTGGGAAGGTGATTGGTGAAATGGAAACAAGGTGAGACTAATCAATAGAATTGAGTGCAGCTGAGTGGGGAACTGAACTGAGGTGTTGAAGGAAATGACAAACAGAAATGAATACAAATGGACCGAAGCAAAATGAAAAAGGATATACTGCATCAAACACCAAAGATTAGTGGTGAGCAAACAAAGAACAAAGTCAAGAAAGAACATAAACTCTCAGCACAAGAGTAAACTAAATACGGGACACAAAAAGTGACAAATTACAAACTAACAACTCAAAATGCTCTAAATACAAAGTGATGTGACTAGATACCCATGAAAGGAGCTTTTTTTTTACAGAAAGCGTCAGTGAGTCGTCGTTCCGCTCCATCGGACCAGAACCGATTCGGGGGAGTTTAATATTTCTGCACACATTTCCTTATGACCTGAAGCAATGGCTCCTTTAAATCTGCTCTCTGACTGAAAAACTGCTGTTCTGACCATCTGTGCTACCTGACCTGACCACCCGCCTACCTTGCTCGGACAGTCAGAACTGCAGCCTCTGGAATTCCAGTTGCGCTTTTTCCCACATAAATAACAAAATAACACCATTTTCGTCACCCAGCTGCAACAAGAGAACTGATTTAGGCAGTTTGGGTCGACCATGAAGAGCCTTAAGGCTTTCATCCAGCTAAAATAAAAAAGAGTATGCACAACCGTGAACTCAACAAACATGGCCATCAACTTAATCTGACAGGTGTGATGTAGCAAGGAGAACGTTTATTAGAGAAACAGCCATAAGGCACCTGGTAGCTCCACATCTCAGCTCAAAAAGTCTGTCAACAGAAGACCAGTTAGTCCAATGCTAAAAACCAATACTGGACATGTCCCCAAACACACCAGGCCAACAGAGAAACATGATGATGGCTGCTTCAAGCCATGTGGAAACCAGCCAGAGTGACGGGAAAAGCAGACTGAGCTAAATAGACTCCTGGAAGAAAACCAGTTAGAGGCAGAGAAAGTCTTGAGACTGAGGCAGAGAAAGTCTTGAGACTGAGGCAGAGGTTCTTCGTCCAGCAAGAGAATGTACCTAAGAAATCCACAGCTACAGCTGGAAGGTAGCTCTGGATCAAAACATATAGTTACAATAGTTAAAACCAGGCCTACAGCTAACTGATAAAACTCCTGGTTAGAGACACTGTCTATCCAATCTGACTGAGCTATTTTTACATCACTTCTGCCAAAGCTTCACAAATTGTTTTCCTTCAAAGTAAATTACTGCTAGCCTTCATCTTAACTGCACTTTATGTCATCATTTGAAAATTGCTTTGTGTAAAAATGTCTGCTAAATGATTTAACATAAACATGGGCCTATGACAGAAGCCCAGAAGGAACAATCTATCTAAATATGTACATACAAATAATTCCCATAAAACAGATTACAACCTAGTTCTGCAGATTATTCATGCTTGTTGATATACCTTCAGGGAAATCATGACAGGTCAACACCTTGATGTGTAAAAATGATTTTCTATTATACAAAGACTCTTAAAATGTCATTTTCTAGACAGAGAAAGATATTGAAACTAAACCACAAGACATTCTATACACAAGTTGTTTGATGCAAAAATAATTTGTATACATAGAAACAAATTTAAGACGAAAACTGCTATGACGTGAATTTGCATGCTGTCATCTTCAATTAACATCTGCTCTACTTCCCTTGAGCCCCTTCTTTTCCCTTTTTTTCTAATTGAGATGCAAACCGGTTTCATTTAATAAAGCAGTTTTGGTGATGAGGTTCCCTCCTCTGGTGCTTTATTTAGAGCAGACAGCTTTCAAATGCACAGGATTACGCAGAAAGAAAAGAAGAGCTTTGCACATGCTCAGCAGAAGTCTGACAGTCCCTGACCTTCCATTTGAAAGATGACAACACGACACACAGCTGCCCTGGGAGGACAAAACCCAAACCGGCTGTTTACTGATGACACTTCTGACAGATAATGATAAACTGTCCACATTTTCTATTGACCCATTTGGCCCCTCTGACACAAAACAATTTATGAAAAATTCTGATCTTGTTAGTGTTAATTAAAACTTTAAAGTAATGCCAGGCCAAATTAGAAAATCTTTTATATATTAACATCGTTTGATAAAGATATATTTATATATCGTACTGCTAAACCCTCCACCTCTGATGAAAGAAAAATGATGTTGGCACAAACTGTGCCTCTCAATTCATTAGTGTCATCACTGGACGTGCTTTATTTCCCAACCATTTTAATCACAACACACTGGCTCTGCTGCTGAGGTTAAGGTGCTAATGAATTGCCTGGCCAGGCAATTTGGAAGAGGATGGCAATAAAAATGCGCATTAGCAGGAACAAAACAGGCTGAGGATTGCTTCTTAATTAGATGTATGAGAAAGTGTGTATGTGTGTTTGTTTATTGCTTTACCACTGGAACCATAAACATTATCTGAAGCAGCCGTGCACCAGAGTCAAACCCTGGTCTTAATGAGGAAGTTTAGGCTTAAAGTTCTGGTTTGGACTAAAATATGCTAGATACTGGTGGGAAGCACTGCCAACTTAAAATTTTATTCAATTCAAAAATACTTTATTAATCCCAGAAGGAAATGCTATATTGTTTTCACTCAGATTAATTCAAAGTTGGTCAGCTGTCTGTATTGCAGCATTTTTGAAGAAGCCTCTGACTAAGAACACTCTGTTTTTCTAGGAGAGTCTCATGAAGAGGACGGTCAGGGTTGTCCATAATGTCCTTGATTTGATGTCAAATCCACAGGTTTCACAGTAGTCAGGAAAAGTTTGTAGTGTTAACATGAACATTCATTTTGCTAACGATACAACACTAGACTAGCCTTCCTACACAGTTCTGCTTGATTCTCATTTCCCTTCAGCGCAACAAACAAAGGTAGTTGTGAAGGATGACGTCAATTTTGTTTATTTCAGAATTGCAGTCTGCAATAGCTGTAATTTGGCCAAGCCTCCTGCATGCAATCGTTTCTCAATAGCCGAGACTCGAGACTCCGTATGAAGCAAAACTCAGAGGCTGAGTTTCACCAGGTCAGCACTACACCAACAGGGTATTCAGGAAAAAGCCATAGCACTAACTTCACCTCAAATGATATCTGCCCTGGAGAGACTACAACCCCGAAAACCAATTTCATTTTGACATTGTAATTTACATGTTTTCTGATGCCCATAGATATTGTATTGATGTTGATCTAGTTTTCTGGTATCCGTCTTTTATTTTGTTCTTGTATGTTTCTTGTTTGACATGAAGTTATTACAAAAAGAAAAGAGACAGCAGGTGGGGAGAGAAAACAAAACAGTCTTCAAAATAAGAGTATGAATATAATTACTTGAAGAAATCCAACGATAATCAAAACATCAAATAAATGTTGAACTTTATTCAACTGAAAGTTAATAAAACTCTAAAGCATTGCAGCACTTTAGAATTGTTATGGAAAAATAAATTAGTTCAACTGTTAGCAGAAGTTTGCCCAGCCCAAATAGATCTATTGGTCAGTCCAGATCTTTAACGATCAAATGTCACTAATCCAGGCTGCTCTCTGCACATTTTATAGGCTGTTGCTGAATTATGTGGAAATTTATTCGGTTTTCTCACTAACTGTAAAACTTTTTCTTTTATTTTTTTTTTTGGCTGTAGCCAAAAAATAAATAAAGAAAAAACTGAAAAATATACAAGTGCACTAAAATGAAATCTAATTACCTAATTTCTGTTTTATTCGACAACAGAAGCGTTCTTGAGTGGAAATGTGTTGGAAAGGTCAAGATTTATGCAATGAAAATGATTTAAGTGCTGTAAATAATATTCATGGTTTAAATAGACAGTCTACAATGAACAGAAGTCAATGCAATGTATTAATAAAAATGGCAAAGTGAGATGGTGTGTGTGTGTGTGTGTGTGTGGGTGTGTGTGTGGGTGTGTGTGCGTGTGCGTGCGTGTGCGTGTGTGTTTAATAGAAATAAATGGGACAGTAAAAGTTACAAAGCGTGAAGGTTGATTCTGTCCAGGTCTTAATGTTCATCAGGGGTCATTTATGTCACTCTTTTATATTAACACCTCTCTTCTTTTCCTCACCAGAACAGACACAGAGCTCCAGCTCCACTGGCAGAGGGAACGAATACACACACGTACACACAGCTGCTGCATCCTTCTTCTTGTGTGTTTTACATGGCTTTCCCTCCGAACTGTAAGATCCAGCAGCTTAAAACTGAAGTGGAGAGTCTGACAAAATGATTTCCTGACATCAAAGTAAAACTCTCAAAAGATTTAAAAAAATATTTTGTTCTTATTTTCATCCTTAATTTTTTTTTATACAGCAAGAAGGGGGCCAGCTTAATGTGTTGACGCAGAGCTCTGCTTACTTATGGGATAATCTTTCTGTAGGTCCTTCATCATGGCCACCCACCTTTCAAATCTGAGGAATATGTAAAAGTTATCTGAGTGATATAAATATTTCTGCCTCTCCAGAAGGAAAACCAGCGTGTTCAAATGTCTTCAGCTGCTGAACCTTTTAAAGTCTCCTCTCCTCCTGTCTCTTTCCTTGTCACTGCTCTACTGCTCATCTGATCTCCATCATTGTTTTATCTCCCCTCTTCCTGTCTGGCTCGTTCTGTCTATTTGCTCTCCTCCTCCTTTATTCACTCTTTTTCTCTTCTGTAAGCCAAGACCAATTTATCTTAAAAGGGCTTTTATCAAACAGTTTTGTCACAAAGTGCTTTACCCAGATCAAAGAACAACACATGCAGATAAAAGGACCTGATTATGTTTTACTTTATACATCATAGGAACGTTCACAAGATTTATATTGTCATTTCCTAATGTTATTTACAAAAAGGTAAATTTTATCTCCCGTCAAAAACAGTTTTGCTATTTAGTTATAAAAACAAGAGGAACTCAATATTCTTTAATAAAACAGTGATGTGTAGTTAAAAACCACTGGCTGTGTTTCCATTGACCACATAATTACACAACTTGATACTTTGAAAAAAAAAAAAACTTTGCTCAGTTTAAACATAAGTTTTGAAAAAAAGAGGATAAGATGTTGTTTTTGCCTGTTTTGGCTTATTTTTGCAAAATTGCAATAAAAACACTATTTTCATGTCACATGAGTCACATGATCAACAAGGGGATGCTGCTACTGCAGCAAACCATGAAGAAGAAAACAGGAAGTAGTTGGAGGATGATGCTTTGTGAACAAATGTGGGATTTTAATTGTCTTTCTTATTTAATGTAAACACAGTAATTGTGAAAAATTATTGTTTCAATATGAACAGAATATTGACAAAGTTTTGCACACATTTGTAATGGAAACGCAGCTATTGACAAACCTGACTAAGGTAGAGAAGTGATGAACCTAAACACACAAACACCTTTAGGTTCATCTGTGTAGTGCAAAAGCTGAATATATGTGTGCATAAATAGTAGAAAACATTTTAATTGTGACATGTACAGAGTCTATCCAAGAGATGAGACAATTCTTTCATGACATAAAATAGGAATTGATCTTTTTTAGTGGTTGTTAGACAAATATCAGATAAGGACTGTTTGTTTATATCTGCATTTGAAAAATTCGTTTGGTCATGCATCTGGAGCGAGCAGGAAATGCTCGTATGATATGACTTTCCATAAGAAGGCGTCTAATGTGCTTGCTCAATGGGCCTGAAAATCTGAGGGCGAGCCTCAGAAACCTTTTCTACATGATTTCCCTGAGAGGAATTCACACTGAAATAAAATGAGAGCCATTTCAAAGCACAAACTGCCTCTTCAACACACTTGGTTTATTTCCTGTTGTAGAGGAAGTTCAGGGTATACATCAGACTTTTGTCTGAAGGTTCAACGAGTTAAATTTAGTCAGTCTCAAATCTTCTTATGCTGCCGTTGCATCATATTGTTACTATTTACTTTAGAAGTGGATTGACTTCAGCTGCAGTTTAAGGATAAATAACATCCTTTAAGACAAATTAAAACAGATTTCTGCTTAGTCCCTTTTTTATTTACCTAACACTGGCATGTTACTCTCCTCCCATGGTTTTTCTTGTTTCTTCTTGTTCTGTATCCTTCACTAAAACAAGGAAAATCTTTCCAACTTTCATTCCTTCTATATTTTTTCATTAGTAGCATTTCCGTGATACGAGTAAATCTCTGCAGATTATTGTGGTCTCCTTTTGCCTTCATCCTTTGTTTCCCTCTTCCCTTTGCCTGCATAGTCTCTGTCACATCGCTGTTTGTTAATGTCAACACAGATTAAAACACAGAACCAGACACATTTATGTGGGTCTGGCAGTTGGCGTTTTGTGGATTAATCTTGTCTGTTCTTGGTTAAGACACTGAAGTTACGTTTGTATACCAGTTAAAGTCACGTTACGGCTGAATCTGCATAAATGTTTGTGTTTAGGAGTAAATTTGCCTTTGTGTGTCTCTGGGGGCCCTGGAGCTGTGTACTCATGCATGGCCACCACTGGAATCTGCCTGCTGCTGCCACTGAAGGCTGCTGCCCACTGCTGTTCAGGACTGACGCATAAACCGTCACGCACACGCTCACAGGCCAGTAAGCCATCTCCAACATATATTCTGACTCTGTCACATAAATCCCTTATCTCTCCATTCAGGAACTGGGTTTGATATTGTGCTCGTTTGTTAGAAAGTGCTGCAACCAAAGTTGTCTTGGTTTTAGCAGCAGTGTGGAGCATCACGTTCACATTCAATATAAAAAGCATATAAACTTAAGGTATAAAAATCAATTTCAATTCACATCCAGTCACATCCACATTCTTTATTAAAGTCAGGTTCATATTCCATCAAGAAATCCTTTCATTACTATTGCATTTTCATAATGAAAAAAAATAATTTCATACTGATTAGAAAAGACTTCCTGTGGACACTGAGAGTCTGAACTAAATATTGACAGTTATGAGCTTTTCTAGCAATGTTTTTTAATATTTATGTTACATGGAGTAGACAGCAGCCAAAGTAAAACCTGAGACGACAAATGAAAGTTTCAGATCTGGCGAATTTTCCTCGACTTACAAGGGAAATAATTAGGTTCAATTAAGGCTATGTATTAATATAACACCAGTTCTAGATTAAATAATTTCTGTGCAGCCTCAAAGCAAAAAATATGGCTAATGTTCACAAGGATTACAGTCTTTGAGTAGAGAAATAGAAATGTTTGCAGATAATTGCTTTGACTCACTTTTTGGTTGTATATTATATGTTTTTAAATTCTGCATGTGAATAGCAGAACTCTAAATGGATATTTGTTGTGTTTAAAAACAAAACTTGCAGAAAATGTTTAGAATATTCACCAATGGAAAACAATAACTAGTCTTGAAAAAATTGGCTATTTAAAATCAATATTATCATTACAGTACTCATAAATCACACTTACAGGTTTTCCAGTTATCCAGCAGCTCTTTGTTACATCAAGGCTGCAGCTTGAGTACAAGAAGAAAACACAACGACAAAGAGTTTGCTCGACAAAAACTTTCTTTCTCCCTTAAAAGTGGAAATGAGGTTTTCACCTTGAATACTAGGAAGTTTCCTTTGATGGGGGAAATTTCTGTTCATGCAATCAGTTTGTTAAATTTTTACATAAAAATTTCTCCTTGATTCTCCAAATGAAAACGTTTCGTGCAGGAGATACACTGACTTCCTATACTACTCAAAATAAGACTTAATGAGACTTAAAGTATGCTCTTAAGGATCATAGTTAGATTTTAGAATCTTTTTTACCTCCAGAGGTTTTCTTAAATAAAAAAGTAACAATCTGAAATGTAATTCTTCTGTGTTTTTATTTGTTATTTATAGCACAGTGCTTTTGTGCTTAAATTAAAAATTTTACTTTCCACTTCCCTCTGGTTCCCTTGATCGTGTAAGTACCCAGGGAGAGGCAGTCATCCATTGATAAAATATTGCTCTTTGTGTAGAGAAAAGCTGTGACTTTGACCTACAGAGGTAACGAAGTAAAACAAGAGTCTAACACAGCAACTGCAGTCCACTTGACTTGTTCACCCCGCCAGTGATGCAGATGATGCAACATGACAGACAAAAAAAAGAAAAAAAATGCCTCGTGACAACATAGTGTGATGGTAGACCACTGAAAATGAAATGCAATGAGTCAAATATATGTTATACAGCTGTAAATGAAACTGTGTGTCTATCAGGGTGTGTTAGTGTGTGTGCAGTAGTTCGGGGTAATAACAACATGCTCACTCCTCATGGATTTCCATTAGCTCAGCAAAGCTTTTCTGCAGCAGCAGTGGAATGTTCTGTCATCAGTCCCAGCACCATTAACTAAAAATGCACTCTGAAAATAAGTTAGTGACATCCGGATCTGTGTTCTTCTATTCAACATAAATCAAATATAGCAGATCTTTACTGCAGCACTGTGGAGGAGAATTGCTTTCTGGGACTCTGTTATGTTCAATATCCATATTTTTGCAGATTAATTAGAAAACTGTAGAAGTGTGATATGCTTGGTGTGGGAGGACATTTATTCAATCCCGTTCTCCGGTCACAGTGCTAGCTAGCTGCTGCTAAAATAATAAAAGAGAATAGCGTGTGAAACAGAGGGAGAAATCATGAAAAAGGTATTTAAATTTCATAGATAAGCATTAAGGTGGAAGCATATTTTGGATAAATTATATGCACCAAAGTTTGTTTCTCTCCACCATTTTGAAGTTTAAGATGGTGCTACATCTTAAACCTCCAAAAGAAGACAACCTAATAATATTTGAGGTCTGCTGAAGTGTTTGGACATGCATATAATCTTTGAGTGAGAAGTTGTTGGTGCTCATTGAGGTCCTGGTATGGAGGTGACAGCATACTCATTTACTTTGACAGGAGACATGGGGTCTCCTGTCAAACCTTAGAGCAACCACTCCAGGCTGACAGTGAATTATGTGAGTCATTGGGATGTTGTCAGGATCACAGGTACTCCGTGCATCATGTCCCGTTGCTGCACTGGCTGCAACTGTAACAATTTCACCAAATAATCCGACAAATAATCCCCGCTGCGTATTTCTTTTTCATTGTATTTGCAGCATTAATTAAAACAGTTTATATATGTTACAAAGTCAAATCTCATGAATATCCACAAGAAAATAAATTTGTATAATAAGTTAAAATTTTCTTTTACATACAAAATAAATATATTTCAGATCACGTTTTCCGCTTTCTTGGTGTTCCTTTAAGAGATTAATAATTCCATGTGTAGATAGAAACAAGACTATAAAACATGTTTGGCCTTTTCTCGTTTTATTGTTCCTTATTCAGATAAGTTGTCTTTATGGAGACTGACGCAGACAGATAAAGAAAAACCTGTTTGTTCTCCTGAGACGAACAGCATCAGCAGCCGCAGGAGATATTGATTTCTGCTGTAAAACAGGGAGAGTCCTACTTCCAACTCAGAAGGCAACTAATTTTCAATGCATAAGCACAAAAATGTGTGCAGTTGGAGAAATAAAAGTGATTTTTATTTACTATTTGCAATTTCTTTTCCTGTATGGTTTCACAAAGCTAGAAGTACAAAGAGAATAAAAACTCCACCATCATTTATAGGGATTAAACATTTTGAAAAGAGAAAGTAGAAAATAAAGTGAAAATTAAATGATGAAAGTAATGATAGGGTGAGCAATAACATGTTGCATTCAATAAAATGAGTAACTATTTATATTTATTTCACAATGAATAAGATTCACAAAAAATGCTAAGAAACATAGTAAACATAAAGACATTAAATCAGTTTGTATATTTCATCTATTAGCTGTTTAAAACAAAATGCTTTTCAAATTTGTGTTTTGATTGCAAATTAGTGTTTGAAATTAATATTTATGCTGTTGATGAGGTTATTTTTACTCTTTTCTTGCTTTTTGATTACGACAAAATTGAAAACCGATTCAAACAAAACAAACAGAAAGAACATCGTCCCATATGAAACCTTTTGTCCTCGTAACTGACAGCTGATGCTGGTCTGTGTCTTACAGCTATCTTATGGAAGTTAAACACATTTCTAATTTTGAGAATCAGTTACTCCTGTGGGGTTTCTAAACACACTTAAAGTGTGTTTTAGCATTGTTTCTGTAAGCCCTAACCATTGCTGCATTGTTCTTCAACAGAAAGAAAAAGACCTACCATCACTTTTTTCTAAGTAAGTCTGCAGACCTACAAACAACGTCTCTTCAACAGGACCAAACCATTTTCTCCTTTCTCCTTAGTCCCTTGATACCTTAGAGCAGGGGTGTCAAACTCCAGTCCTCAGGGGGCGCTGTGATGTGCCTCTCCTGCACCACACCTGAATAGAATAATTGGGTCATTAAGGCTCTGGAGAACTGATCTGCACATCTATTTACAAAATATACTGTGCTAGTTTCTGTGTGAACAAGGCGTGAGTGTCATTGTTACTGTAGGACTGCAGTCAAAGATTTGCAATTGGAACAATTTGGACAAATGTGAGCAGCTCAGTTTGTATCGATTTTGATGCAACTAAGTATCTTTAAATAATTTATCTTTTGGATGAATTATCTCAAAATATTGATTATTTTGACAAGCCTAACGCTTACAAAATCACACACACAAAGAAATGAATTGCCCCTTCTCCAACTGCCAGCAGAAATGTGAGAATTTTTTATTATGTTGTTGAACTTTAGAAACAAACGTAGCTTGAATTTAAGGTGATTTCTGGCACTCTTACAGCCCTGCAGGGCAAAACTACACTAATAGTGTAATTGTACACTCTCGATGTGTTGTGCTAACAAATTATTTATTAAATGTCTGCTCGATAGTTGAAGAACCATGGAAAGAGAAGTGAAGTCTCATGGAGCGCCACAGGACTCAGTGCTGACTGACAGCAGGAGGGTAATGAAGAGAAAATTTGTAAAATTACTCTGAGGTCATGCTTATTAACAATTTTGATATTTTCATATGGTCATGCTACACTGACCCAGCAGGCAATTAGTAACTAGTGAGTCACTGAGTTTAGAGGACAAAAAGAATCAATCTGATCTTTGTACTGAATAAGGTATTTTGGTAGTTCTGCTACATTGACACAGCTTAGATAAATAAATTAACTCAATATATTCCAAATATTTGTGCATTTACAGATGAGATTTTCTTTTTTTTTATTCCAAAGTGGTTTGATGGAATCATGAAGAAAACATAGTTTCTAAAGGTTTCAGAGGTTCAGTGAAGATTTTAGTTATTCTGTCCTTGTGCAAGATCCGAAGGATGTGCATGACAGAGAAATTATCATTCATACAAAGATGTGACCTTTGGAGGAAAGAGTTGACAGAGTGATAACATGACAGACCTGGAAGCTAAAAACACACAAACAGAAAAGTTTAAAAGAGGGAAAAGCCTTAGCTCTTCATCTAAAGGATTATTAAAGCAACATTTAGCCGATATTCAGAGAATGTCGGCTTTTCTTATGTGACAAACCAACAATAAAAACAATGGAAAACCAAAAACCTTTGTTCAGACATTTCTTAAGGTGCCATTTTAACACCCAGCTCCACCTTAAATAGCATTTTTTTCAACAGACAATCATCTATAAAAACAAATAACGATAAAATTTTACAAAATGGAAAATATTTAGTGCATATATTCATGTAGCCTTAATTGACTAAACATGCGGATATGATTGTGTAAATGAGACAGTCCCTAAAAAGTGCTTCCTGAGCTCTGCACATGCAGCAGATATTTAAAACATAAGCTTCTAAACGTGCATGTTGCATGTATGTGGAGGAAGAAAGAGTAGAAAAATGAAGCTTAAAGAAAATAGAGTTCTAAACAAAAGGGGGGTTCTGACAAAACTGATGCTTTAAATCCATAACAACACCAACTGGGTCCAGATTAAAGAGGGGATGTGCCTGCATCACATTTGAAGGCACACTTGCCAACTGAATGCAGCACAAATGTGCACTTAGTTGGCAACAGGAATCTGCCAGCGGCAGCTTCTTTAGAACCACTGCCAGCAATAATCCTGTGGTGAAAACATGGCGGCTGCTTTCCATAGGATTCAACACAACTGCCTTCCTTCAAATCACAAGATGGTAGAACATCACTGTATGACAGTGTTTGGTTGTCTAGAAAGTAGTGTTTCACATGTAGGTTGTTATTATCTTTAATATATCTAGACTGCATCAAGAGACTGAGTGAACATGAATGGGAACATTTATATCCAATTTTATACAAATCAGAGTATTTCAATAATTTATTTTTCTAGTATTGATTAAATGAAGATATTGATTATTTTGACAACCGTACCATGAACACACAAACATTTAAAAAACAATAACAAAGACATCCATGAGAAAATATGTGTCTGATATTAGCAACACATCTACTGTCACGAATGAATCTAGACTCAAATACACATCCAGTCAGACACGCAGTGTAGCAAAAAAGGCTAAAAGGCAGAGAAGTCTCTGGTGTGTTGCTGCGGCCGTCTGGAGGTCAGCGAGCCATAACTGCAGAGCAGAAGGGGCCACACATAAAGCGCACACAGAAACATACACATCACAAATCAACACAGATTCCTGCTCTTGTCTCTTTTTCTCATCCAAAGAAAGCAGCAGTCACATGGAGACACACACACACACACACACACACACACACACACAAATTAGGAGTATTAATTAGAGTAACAGAGATTTTCAATGCAGTAAAAAGACAAAAAAAATCTAATGCACAGTTTACAACAGACTGAAAGGAATCTGCAAAAAGAAATAGAAAACTTAAGTATGCTGGACAGAAAAGATACAATGAATGTTTAAAAAACAAATAAAACAAATTAACACCCTTATTAAAATTATGTTGTAAAAACATTAACTGCTTTAAAATTTCCTCATTTTGCTTTTTTGTTATAAATATTTAAGGTCATTAAATAAACTTAATGTTAGAGTGTAGTTATAAAATTAAGATTTTATCTTTTAAAGGAAAAGGATAATGAAATAATTAGCTGTTATCACCACCATTTTGGATGGCTGGGTTCAGTTGTTGAGCCTGATTACGACCGGACTCACAGGCACAAAACAAAAATCAGAACCTCAACGACTTACTGTCATTCTTGAAATCAGACATTCTGCTCTCCACCTTAAAAGCCTGACGGAGAACAAATTTGATCTTAAGCTCAATCACACATGGACAATGAAAAACCCCAATGTTACCAAAATAAAACAATTCTGCAAGACTTACTGTAAACATGTTGTTATATGAGTAACTACTTTTTCCCACCAGGTTGGTTTGCTTAGTAAATGAAATCACTAAAAACTGCATTTTGTATTTACTCAGAGTATTAAAATAACTTGATAATTTGACAGATTCAAATGTTAAAGAAGCAAAGAGAGGAAATCTGAAAGGGAGTAAATACTTTCTTACAGCAGAGTGTTTGTTGAATGCCTCATCCTGCTGACGGTGTCATTTAAAGTCTGTTTCTCTTTGACCATTAATGCTTAAGATATTCAAAGGTATCATGATAACTTGTAAATGTGGTTTCTGCTCATAAGTTAGTGTAAATGATAACAAATGTTATTTGAATACCAATTCATCTTTTCTGCTTCCTCAGAGCCTCCTCATTTATCTTTTTGATGCATGTGTCAGGAAAATGGTTAATGTGTATCCTCACCTTGGTCATATTTCATTTTTAAATCTAACAAGTTCTCTTGACACCATAATTGAAAACAATACTTTCTATTTTTTTTATCTGTTTACTCTATTTGTCCTGCGTTATGTTTGTCTATCCTTCCTTAATTACAGTAACAGAAAAAGAAGCAGATGTAATTTGCTTTAGGAAATCTGCTTTTCTATGGAAAACTTTCTAAGTATAGTCAGAGTTTTAGAACAAAAGGTGGAGATCAACATCAGCTTTAGACATGTGGCATTTTGAATAACAGTCAGATTTTTGTGGCCTTTGCATTTAGTGCTCTGTCGACCTTGTAGTATTTATGTTTGGATTGTGCCTTTTGCTTCCTTGAATTGCTGTCACGTTCTGTTAATATCTCCAAGGTTTTCTGAGGTAAATCTCGATTTATTCCTCGTACATTTTGCCTAATTTGCTCTTGTACCCTTAGTTCTACTTACTGTTTTCATAGTGTGTTTCTGTGTTGCAGATTAACATTCAACTATTGTTTATTGGTCGTTATTTCCTTCCGTAAACATTTTTCTGTGATTCTTTTACTTACTGCCAGATCATTGTTTAAGACTCAGTTATAGTTTTTGTATCTCCTCCTGCTTTCATTTTCCTTTTTCATAGATTACATTGGTAAAAATCAGAAGCAATTTAGTGTTCCTCCAGTCTTTTAAATTGTAGTAGTCTGAGTAACACTACACTTACCCTGCAGCTCAATCCTGATTTTTTATAAGCCACATGCATCGTCTTTCAGGGCATTGAATGTTTTTTACAGGGTTTGAGCATCAAGGAAGAAATATGTGGTCATTCTTATTTACATAGCCGCTGTTCTGCTCTTATCTTCAGCTCAAAAAAGCCAATCACGTCCCATTTTTAACCAGATTTCAGTTTAAAATGCTCTGCTGTTGGAGTAAAAGCCTCTTGGACTGTTCTTCAACAGCTGACCCAAAGCAGCGACTCTTTCCTGTTCTTCCACAGTGAGCTTTGGAGATTATTCTCCTCCCTCATCATCTCGCCCACTGTGCATGGTGGCAAGATAAACCCGGGTTTTTGTCCTGGCCTATAATTCAAGTCAAATTAGCACCCTGAAAACAGGAAGTCAAATACGGATAAAAGGTTTTGGGATATCTGAATCAACTTTTTAAAGTTGAACTCAAAACAAGAAATGCTGTAGTAACATTTATTCTATAGAACATGTTACAGGATGTCAATAACTGCAGCACTGATGATGTTACAGACAGGTTTTCTTAAAATGATTTTTTTTTTTAAACAAATCATCTCAAATGTAACTTTGGATTCTTGCATTTTTTCTTTTTCTTTTTTACAGATATTACACAATTACAATGACAGAGTAATTTGTTTAAAGGATTTAAACGACGGTTCGAACCCCGCTCTCCTGTCTGAGTCCTTGAGTAAGACACTTCACCCGCCCAGCTGGATGGTGCTGGTCTGATTACTCAGAAAACTCAAACTAAAGGACTGGAGCGAAACTAAACTGCTTCTGACATCAAGCAGGTGCGTATTGAATGGAAGCAAAGCGTCTGTCAGTCCGGGTTCATCCAGACGGATCTGTCTTTTTCTGATGGTTTTTACAGGTCTGAGGTCTGGATCACCTTCACAATAAACCATATGAGAATTTTCTGTTTCACCAAACACAACAATCCACAGGAAGAAAATAAAAGTTGTGTTAACATAAAAAAAGTAATAACAGTTCACAAGTTAACGATAGTGTGGGTTTATAGCACATTTCTGAACCCACAAAACATATTAAGGTTGTCTATTGATGCCTAACAGCAGAAAGTTGCCCCTTAAAATGAGACTTTTTTTAAACGACATTAAAAGCTGCTGAGGAGATTTGGTCTTACATTTATGAGCACTGCATCTATAAACTTCTCCCATCATTTCCTTGGTAAACTTCATTTTTTTTACATGTTTTGCTTTTCCTAATGGATCATTTTATGACTTCAGAATCCAATTGTGTCAAGGACATCAATGAAAAAGCATGTTCACATTCAGTTATGTCTTTTTTCCTCATTCTATGTTTTTTATGACTGTTTCTGCCTAAAACTGAGTTCTCATTTCTAATGTGTTCTTACTCACCTTCAGCCCAACACAAGCATTATAAATGATCATTTCTCTTATATTCCATCAAATAAATTAAGTTTATACTACTTTAGTAGAACCTGCTGCATAATTTTAGATCAAAAGCATGACATATTTATGTATTGGTATTTCTAACCTAAACAGGCACCTGAACCTCCAAATTTGAAAGCTGACCTGCAGGTATAAAATGCTCATAACACTGTTTACTGCTTATACCAGTGAGTTGTATTTGTGTCAGAGGTAAAGAGCAGAACACACTGAGAGGAATTTCATCAAAAGCAGGACCTTTTTGCAATTCCTCATAAAACTAGTGACATGTTGAATAGACTACCACCATACTCTTCTATAGCAGAACAGCAGCCATTTCAGAACATAATGAGGACTTTTATTTAGTTTCTGCTCTTCCTGTCGCTGCTTAATGTCCCATTTTATTGCAGGTGAATGCAAAGCCCTGTGATGGATTGGCAACCCCTTCATGGGAGAAACCCAGAGCTCGGACAACAACTGCTCCAGATCCTGCAAAATGTTTATCTTTATTATTTCGGTATGTTCCAGAAATCCTCGTATGACCATGTTATGGTGTTCATCTTACACCAATTTATATTCAGTCAAATCGTCGTCTTCTGATTTGTTTTCAAATCATTAAGTTCCTAAAATTTCCTCCTACAGATTAAATACGCCCAACTGAAGAAGTGTACTTTCATTTAAACCTTAACGTTAAATCTTTTATTGAGAGACAGTACCAATAAAATAAAATACTTTAGAAGAATATCAGTAGTTGAGAATTTATTCAAGTGCTTGAATAAATTACATTATACACATTAAAGGAGGCTCCTCTGTGACTTCCTGTTGGCTTTGCTCTGGTGAGAACCGCTCTGCTTCTCCACACTGAGGTTGTGCAGACTGATGGTTGTTGCATGTAGTTAAACGAATGCTGAAACTCTCAAATCATAAAAATCAAAACTGCTTTTTAAGAAACATTAGTGGACACAATGTTAGTTCACTCTCATAGGACAGAGGGGAAAAAGGAAACAAACAACTCCTACATAATCAAAACTGGGGCCTTTTTATAGAGAAAATTCACTGTGTATTTTTCAGATATGCATATTTATTACATGTTTTTTCCAAACCCTTAACCTTAACACATCCTTCATTTGCTTCACACATTCATTATCATTTATTTAAGCGAGAAAAAACCCATCAATTACCAGTTGGTAACTTGTCATTATTATGCTACCATTTAATTATGATGCTGCACCAGGCTCCTCGTTGTTTGAGAGCACTTTGTAGGTGGGTTTATTACAATTCAACACCAAACAGAAGAGAAACTGAGAGAGAGGGATGCAGGCGGAAAACAAACCACTTTAAGATGGACAAATGTTTTTCAGATAATTAAAGGCTGTGGAAGCATGAGGTGAAAGAAGGACACAGTGATGCATTGTGGATGTTGCAGAACAAAAGCCCGTTTAACACAGCTAAGTATATCAGGGAGCACTGGGTGGTGCAGCAGGGCATGCGGTAATTTAAATTTGGGATGCAGTGAGGATGGATGAAGAGAGGAGCAGATAAAGCATCCCGCTCAGGACCAGTGATTGTTTCTACAGGCAGATAAAGACAGCAGAGATACAGATTGACAAAGCAGCATACAGATATCTAGATTATGTTGGAGACCAGATTGAATCTTTGTACATGGATAAAATGGAAGAAAAAGAAAAAGGAATTTTATGCAGTGCATATAAAGTATAAATACAGAAAAATACATATATTTTGTTAACGCACCAAAGAAAAATAAAACATGAGGGAGAATGAGAAGTAAGTCACCTTGCAGCCAAGTGGCAGCACCCACTCACCCTGAAGTCCTGCGTTGTAATTTGGTCGTGATCCTTTGTCACAAGTCGGCCCTATTGTTAACTGTCACATCACAGGCAGGAAAAGAATGAGGAGGTTGTGAGACTGATAAGTTGATGACCTTAGTGATATGGAAAGGAGAATGCTTCGGTAACCTCCATCTTGCACCAGCAAGTGACTCGGCAGTAAAGCAAACGGAGAACAATTACAAAGCAAAGTTCCTTCATGAGAAAACTTTTGTCATGTTTGGACAAAAGGTTCATTCCGTGATTCATACATCTCTTGTCCAATCTGTAGCACAGGGATGGTCAGTCCTGGTCCTGGAGGTCCGGTCTCCTGCTACTTTTAGATGTGTCTCTACTTCATCACACCTGAGTCAAATAATGAGGTCGTTAGCAGGACTCTGGAGAACCTGACTGCATTCAGGAGGAGATTCAGCTGTTGGATTCAGGTTGTTGGACCAGGGAGACTCTAAGAGTTGCAGGACAGCGGCCCTCCAGGACCAGGACTGACCACCACTGCTGTAGAAGGTTGATTCCGTTTTGGCAGAGAAAACAACATTGTTCAGCAAGAATGACTTTGTTTTCAGAAAGGGAAAAGAGAAAACTTACTAACATCCTGTTGTAAGAACCAACAACATGATGGTAATAGCTTTAAGGGTCTGAAAGATCATGAAACAAATCAGACAGCTCAATCACACACAACGCTGCTTCAGTGAGCAATCAACTCAGGACAAGCACAGCAGATTTTAATCAAGAATGAGGCAAAGGGTCAGCTTCCCTCTTACATCTTCTGGGCAAGCAAAACCCTAAATTACAAAAGTTGGTATGGCAGGGAAGGAAAAGTGCAAATTAACTTTGCCAAGGGCACTGATAAACTCACTTCCATCTACATTTTGATACAAAGTCAATTGTCCTTCTGGCAATATATTAACTCCTTACCTTATCACTCATCCTGTTTCTGAGTTCCTGGACAGGATTCATGAAGCAGAGCGATCTGTTTTTTGAATCTCGGATCTAAAATGTGCTTTCTGCAGATTTTTTGGTTAGCCTCTTAAAGCCGTGACCTTTGGCGTGAAACGGTTCACAACTCGTTTTTCTTCCACCGGTAGAATGAATTCTCTTGTCCTGGGGTGAGTGTGCCTTAAATGGAGAGGTCTGAGTATCTTGGAGACTGAGTCATGATGGATATCAGGCTGCACTGGGAGACTGAGTTTGATGAATCAGGTCTTTTATGGAATAATGAAGATGTTGCTACTTTCTCAGCCTTAGAGCGCATCACTCCTCCATGAAAAAGGCATAGATTGGGTATTTGATTTGGATAACTCCTGGAAGGTTCACATTGAAAGCTTTCTGGAATTGATTTCAACATGAGGAAACTCTGGACAGACCCACACTGTAAAACATTTGAGCCACATGTAGTTGTGTCTGCTGTCTCCTACTCTTTAAGTCACAATTTTTTTTAGCCAGTTTTAGTTTCTGAACCTAAATGTGTGAGTTTGTGTAAGATACATTTACAGCAGTAAGCTGTGTTAACCTTTTATTAATTTTGTCAAACCTAAAAGTGTCAAATAAACTAGAGCTTTTAGGTTAGCACTAAAAAAACTGAAAGGAAAAACAGGAGTGGGAACTATTTCCCAGTGTGCTTTGCATGTTTTTGTATCTTGAGATGGAAGTGTGTCACATTGATCTGACTCTTGTGTCATTAAGGCAAATGTTTATTTTAAAGCTTGAGGATAATGTCCAGTTCACACTAAATGTCTGAGCAGAATTCATTATGATGATGATTAATAAAATTCATTATCAGATCAGAAATTTTGTTCATGCAATTTGAAACAAGAATTTAAATGATTATAAAGTAAAATAAGTAATTATTTGAACTTAATATTAGATAAATGTGTGCTCTTTAACCAGGAGAGCACAGTTTTTTTCCTGCATATTGTAAAATATTATTTAGTTTAAATTGTAACATTCAGTTAAAATTCTAGATTAATTAACTTAAAAAAACAACATTTAGCCAACTTGTCTGGATGGATGGATGGATGGATGGATGGATGGATGGATGGATGGATGGATTCATCCATTCAGTGGAGCCAACTTTGAGTTTTGACAAAGATAACATGTTTTTATCTATTTACATCAGAGTTACATCTGACATTTGCTATTGTAGCTTTATTAGTAGTATTGTACCATGATTTTTTAATAATTTGAGACTGCAATTATAGCTATAATTGATAAACGGGAAAAAAGACACAGTGCCATTTGAGAGACTGGAAATTAGAGGTGTTGAGCTGAATTATCTGCACAGCAGACAATATTTATAACTTTTAAATATTGAAATGTAAGGTGAGAAACAAGCTGGTGCCCAAAACAATCTATGCTCACAGTCACAATGAAAGATGTGGGTAAGCTCTCCTCTGTCTCTGCAGCTTGTTAATTACTGCATTAGCATTCAGACGAACTTTAACAAGGTGTTGAAGGAGGAAAATGTCATTGCGTCTGATTTTGTTTGTCTGGCTGTGAAGAGTTGCTGCAAGCTTCCATTTTTTAACTGACTTAAGGTTAATAATAAAAGGATGACACTGGTTGCACCTTAAGACTTCTCTTATAATGTCAACATGTTTATTTATTATTATTTCTTTTACCAATTCAAATATTTTTAGCTCATTGTTGGCTGTTTCTTCTGCCGTGAAAAGGAGGTGACCAGTGAAAACTAAGGGGCAGATTTGGGATCCGTCTATATGTAATAGAAATGGCCATTAAATTTAATTAAACTCCTTCGGCTGTTTGTGATGGTAATCACATGGAATGATTTCAAGAAAGGCTTAAAGATATAAAGAGAGTTACTCACTTTCAAATGTATTCTATATATAAAATAGTACAACTATTTTAAAATAACTCGATATGTTTGGAATATTTATACATTTGGAATGAACTGAAGAAAGAACTGCAGAACATGATAGAAGTGTTGCAAATGTACCTTTATGAAAAACAGAATCTTCATAATGTCTTATTATGGGGTCCTAAGTTGAACAAATGAACCTGAGGAAAGAAGCTTTAAATTAAATAAGGATGCAGCAAAAAACAAAAATGGCAATAAAAAAAAGGACAATAAAAGTTAACATGGAAATCAAAAGAAAAACATTTCAAATGATGCAAATATAAAATATGAGTAAGGCAAAATAAGCTGCCACAGGAGAGGAATGCTGTATAAATGAAGAGATTAAAACAAAACAAAACAACTACAGGCAAACAGATAAGATGTAAGAGGGAACAATACATGATAAGACATGAAGGGAGAAGAAGAGGTGGTTAGATGATAGAAGAAAAACAGAAAAAGAAAAGCATCAAACCAAAGGATACTGTGACAAAGTGGGATGAGAGAAGGAGGCTGGGGTGATTAGGATGAAGATGAGGAGGGAAGAGAGGAGGGTTAGTTGTATTTTTTCTATTTTTTTCTTTTCTTGCTGTGCATGAGTCATCATCAGATCCTATTATGACTGAAGCAGCGTTACTGCCCTCGCCCACTGCTAACCTACGGCTACATGCCTTCTACATGCATAGCAAACACACACAGACTGCCACATCTATTTTCATGAGGACATTGCAAAGGGTCTGTGAAACTACAGCGACAAGATTACAATATAGATACACATACAACAAATCAGGTTAGATTAAGTAAGCTCTTAATGCAGGGTCCCACTCATGCATGTTTGCCTTGTTTACCTACAAAGTGGGGACTCTCTCAGTACTGGAGCTGTGTGAAATTAAACAGTAAGCAATCAGACAAAATGGGAATGCAGAAGCTGGAAAAAATATTATCATCTAATCATCAAAATATACAATGCAGGTTTGAAATACTTAGAAATCACATACCGGTATTTAAATTAAGCATAAGCAAATTAAAAGTTTTGATAAAGAAAGAAAATGTGGTGATGAATCCAATCTAATTGAGATGAAAACCCTTTATATGCTAAGAAATGGCATTGGGTCAAATAGTTCAGAAAAAGACAATGTTCACACTGCAGGTCTTAATGCTCGATTCTGATTTTTTTGTGTGTTTTCCTTTATACTATTAATTAAATGTGGCTGCAATCAGACTTCTGTGTGAATAGTTCATTACCCCGACACGGCCCGCATGTCTCATTGGACACATATCCAGTTTAGTAGAACATATGGAAGTGGCATAAATGGGATTATTTTTTAGGCGGTGGAACAATCGGAATTAGGCCAGTCCGATGAAACAGTCAGATATCGGTCATATATAGACAAAAAAGTCGCATTAGCCTTTGATGTGGCTAACTTCTAATTAGCAGAAAATGTGTTTGACCTGAGCTGCCAAAAATGGGACTGGCACCGGTCTTAGTTGACAAGTTGGTGTCAACTGAGTTAGGCTATAAAAACATTTTGTTGTAAAATATTGGAAACATATTGACGTATGGAGCTTTTGTGTGGTAAAATAACAAGATTTCAGCGAACATAGTCTACAAATTTAACCTATTTCTCCTTATTTTTACATCTTTTGCTCCTTTTTACTCACCCATTAAAACAAATTGCCTGTTTTTCCACAGTCTGATGGATAATCACTATTTTAAAACATCCCTTTGACTCAATATCCTGTACCAGGAAATTCATGGATGAAAGCCACCTTCCAAATTCTGCCACTCTAAAATAGGGTGCAGTGGAACAAACAAGATAAAATCCTGCGCCTCAGGCTACTGCTAAATGGCAGATGCTGTGAGCTGCACTTTCAGCTGGTTTGGGGAAGAATTCACCTTTTGTTGAACAACCTCTGCAGTATACATCAACTAATATTGTATTTTGCACCTAGAAATTATAGATGATTTGTAAGTTCTATCTCATCCAGTAAAAAAAAAGAAAAATCAAACCATTGAAAGCAGCCGCCTGGAGGCATTGCTGTGAAGATTTCTCCAGTAGTCTGAACTCTCCTACAGGAGTAAACAGTATCTGTTGTTTCAAACTGTGCTGATAAATGATGAAATACATCCATGAATCTCTGACAACAAGCACAAACATCTTCAACATGTATAGAAAACCTCTCACTGACTGTTGCATCACAATCTTTACCTTTATTTCAGTCAAATAGTTTAAATCCTGTTGCCTTCTCTTCCTGTGTGTTATACAGCTGTGTTTGGGTTGATTACAGCTGGTACCAGAACTTAAAATAGCCAAAGCACTACAATACAATACAATTAGCTAGCTTATGTGCAAGAGCAATCTGAGACCAGGGACAAAGTTATATTGAATGATGATACCGCTAACCCTCTGTGATGAATGATTTTCAAAATGAGGTTGTCCTCTAAAGTGCACAATTAATTTCCAATTAAAAGCAGATATTGAGTGTGGATGTAGAATCACATTAGCACCGTATAATCAATGAGGTATAAAACGTTTATTTAATATTCTCCAGTTTTATCTGTACTATTTCACAAAAGTCCATTCCAATACTGCAGTAATTTCTTTAAGTTGCATATCTTCCTTCATCGTTAACACTGAAAGTGGTGCAGAAGAAAATCTAAACACAGAAACCAAATTCTTTTAATCAATTAGTTTCCAAAACGACATAAATTCATTTCAAGAGTCTTCCTAATTAAAAAACATTTATTCAGGGCGTGCTCCGGTGGCATAGAGGTTAGCGCGCCCCACGTTTGGAGGCCCTCAGTCCTCGACGCGGCCGTCGCAGGTTCGATTCCCGGACCCGACGACATTTGCCACATGTCTTCCCCCCTTTTCCTGTCAGCCTACTATGATAAAAGGGACACTAGAGCCGACAAAAAGGACCCCCTGGTGGGGAACAAAAAAAAACATTTATTCAAAAGTACCAAGATATGACTGAATCAGAAGATGCAGCTACGTGGCCACTGCATCTGCAATGGCCACGACTGTAAGGACTCGTGACTATTTTTATGATGTCATCATGTTGCTGCAGGGTTTACAAGATATTGTTATTTGCTATGTAAACTCAGAGATATCCAGTCTGTATCTGGCTGACGTTTTGCATTGTGTGGCCAGCGTTAGCGAGACTGCTGTTGAAATTAATGGGGCTTGTGTTGCTGCTTCAGCTGTGGTTCAAAGTTAATAAGGCTACTATTCTGAGGTTGGGGATACAGGAACACTGGATTTGTACTTTGACATAAAATTTCTGATTCTTCTCTATTATTATTGCTGTATTTGTCCCAACATGAGGAAGGCAAGGAAGAAAGGGATTCTGACAACTTTAGTAGAAACAGAGGAACACATAGTACTAAAACAAGGAGCAACTCATAAACCATAACACCAATGCATGTAAAACATTACAAACATTAAAAACATGACCGTAAGTACAGATTACTTTACATAAACCATGTAAGTGAAAAGCTGCTCTTATAGCTCCAGTCCAAATTCACAAAGCTTTAGTTCACACAGCAAAACTTGTAAGGTAGATGCTTTAATGTTGGGATTGTTAAAATGGCTCCTTCTGCGCTGATCTGCAGTTATTTTGGCCCAGATGTAAGGAATTTGACTTGATTCTCCAAAATTTGGAGTCAGTAAAAATGATAACAATCATTGGAATCTGAAAACTGAATGAGTTATGGCACGTTTACAAGGAATATTTTAAAAGCAATGAATAGATACATTTTTAAAATATAGAATTTTCAGAGACAAGATCTTACTTAAATGTAAAGTTGTCTTTTCATTATGTTTTTAGTAATAGATATTCCCTTTTTTCACCTTATGATGTGCAAAAGAGTTACAATAAGTTTTAAGGTGTTAAGATAAATCTAAGCGTTGTACTGTCAGGGAATACAGGTTTATTTAAGCAAGCTGATTTTCCCATAAGATGTCCTGCTGATGTTGCCAGCAGCTCCTCAAGCTAAGTTTTCATTTTGACTCTTATCAACCTTCTGCTTTTACTTCCTCCCTCCTTCTGGTCTAATGTCTTTCCTAATACCACAATACACGTCTGATCAGTTTTTGACGGAAGTACTATATAAATTAAAGTGTTTTAATGCTGGAGTTAAGCCACATACTAAAGCTTCTAACAGTCAAAGTCTTGCTCTCTCTTAACAAGCACATTATTTGATCTTCTCGTCTCCTGATTAATGGGATTTCCTCTCTCAGTTGATAAGCACAAGAACCCGGCCTTTCTATCTTTCCCCTTCAAACTGCTCTCTGCTTCATCTTTATTATGACTCTCTTTCCATTTGCATTTTTATCGTTATCTTTTTTTACTCCTTTATTTTCACCTCATCTTAATGCTGATCACAGACATTGTTATCATTTGCACCCTTAGATTTATACATATATCTCACTGTCTCTTCTCTCCTTGGTACAAACAAACATAGAAATCCATTCATGCTGGATTTCTTACCCTTTATCTCTCCTTCAATGAGATGTTCACATCAAACAATTCCAATCAATCAACTATAAAAAAAAATGTCTTCTGGTGAAAACTTGCTCTGAATTTCATTAAAGCCGAAGATCAAGGTTATAAGTTGTTTGTCTTGTTGGATAGAGGAAGAAGAATCAATGTATGCAGCCCTTTACCTGACATCTTCTCATTGTTTATCCAGCATGATAGACTTGATGCTGCGTATTTATGCCAGTTCATTTTACAGAATTACACTCCTAATAATATTTTGCTCATTCTTAATGCTCTTCTGCATATCTGCCATGGATTTCTTGAAAAAGCAGAGGCAGCTCTGTTGCTACAAATGTTGCCATAAAAATGAAAGACTGAACAACAGGCATTGATCCATAAGTTGGTTGTCAGTGGACAGCAACTTTTCAGCGTCTTGCACAGCTATGTTTTATTTGCACCTTTCTCTAACTCTCACAAACACACACTGTGGCACAGATTTTTCTCATTATATCTTTCTGACTCTCACACTAGCAGCTTAGGCTTACAAAAGGATTGCCAATTCCAATTTTATCATCCATCCAAATTATTTCAAAACCTATGCAAATTTCTGTAAGTTGCTTTCATTCAAACATTTAAGGAATATAGTTTGAAACGCATGAGGTGGTGTGGTAGGTGGTGAGGGAAACGCAGCAGACCCAAAGTAGAAATGAAATGATGATTTTAATCCAAAACACAACAGCCAAAAAGAAGGCAGCACTGCTGAGCAGAAACCAGGGCTCAAAACAGGTTGCAACTGGCTCCACGAATGGACATGAACACATTTCCTTACACATACGACAAGGACCCGACAGAGACTGAGACACAGGTGACATTAAATACACAGGAGGTAATCAGGGAATGAGACACACCTGGGAATAATCAAGGGAAGACAGGACAACATGGAGACTCAGAGACACAGAAAACTCTAAATAAATACACAGAAAAACACAGATTGGGACAATTTAGTCTAACAACTTTTAAACACAAAAACTGAGGTAGTTCTGATTCTAAGTTTTCTTGAAAACTTTTGTTAAAATATGGTTCTGTGCACTAGATCTGAGTGTTTAGTTACAAAATCTGCTAGTGATTCTCCAAGACTTGGAGAATCTAGCAGATTTTTTACCAACTGAATCAAACTGTCTGAATTAAAGCAGTCTAAGTTTCATGACAAACTCAACTCAATCCAAGCTGTTTGGGAACTCAAACAGGGAACTGGATGAGCTATTGAAGGAAAACTCTTTCCCATGGCTATGTCAATATCAATCTGTTTTAGCCACATGTGACACCAAGCTGTTTTCTCATTTGCACGCTCACAAATTAGCACCATCACGCTCACGTGCACACTGAAGCTGACCAACATCCATTCTGTCTGCCTCCCCCAGTGTTCACGCTGCAGGGCCAACAAGCAGACTGTGCGCGTGTGCGAGCGCGCGCGTGCCCTAGAGTGGCTCAAATAGTCTTTTACGCAAGCACACACACGCACGCACAGTCACCATGACCTGCCAGCATCTGTAGCCTCGCGCCATCTCTGCTGAAACGGCGGAACAAACCCGGGCTGACACGTGTGCGCACAGCGCGCGGCTACAACAGACCACGCGCGACAGTGCACGCGCTCAAACAAAAGTCACAAAACTTACAGACACTCGTTTTTTCTCACACACTAACACACGCACGGTCCCAAAGCTGCAGGTGCTTTTCAGTCAGAAGCACAGACTGCACACTTCCAGTGATGCAGAAAAGTCTGGACACATGAAGCAGAAAGCGCAAAGATTCAAAGCGACTCCGGAAACAAGCTGTTCACATCTCCGCGCAGATCTTAAAACCTCACATTATACGCGCGCAAACGCGCACTGCAACACGCGCCCGCATCCAAACACGCTGACGCCAACACAAGCGTGCATACATTAGTTTTGCTTTCCTACCTTCCTCGTGCATCCGTTGCAGGCAAAAAGTGAGGTTCAGCCGCCAACCCGGCATGCTGCTTAGGAGCAGGAGAGGTCGAGCTGCTGAAGATGAAGGGGATTAAAACCTGGAGGTGATGAAGAGGAGTGATGGTGATGATGAGGGGGCTAGATCCTGTCCAGAGGAGATGGTGGCGGGAAGCAAAAAGCAGACTCAGTTAATTTAAGCTGAATATTCCTTCTTCTTCCTTTTTGTCTTTTCCTCCGGTTTGTTGGTATTAACGGGGAGTAGCTGCTGCTCTCTCCAGTAAGACCTCGCTGACAGTTTGTGACAGTCGGTCCCGCTGCGGCACCAAACTCCCTCTACCTCAGTTACTCCCTCTCACTCTCAGACCATGCATTTTTTTCTATAATACACTCTTTTCGTCTCTCCGTATTCTGCCTCTCAATCTTTTGTAAAGCCGGTTTATCTCCCTTTTACATTTCCTCCCTCTCCCCATCCATTTATGTCCCTTCCCCCCATTCCACTTTTTCTTCTAGCCAATCTCACTCTGGCCAGTCAGTCATAAATTGGTGGGTTTTTTTCTTTCCATCTCACTTTAACTCTTCTTCAGTTCTCAATGTTCTGATGATGTCACATCTGTCAAGAAAACTTCTGGAGTAAGACATACAAAATTCACCAACACTGCACAAAAACTAACAATCAAAGCGATTCAGACCCAGTATTGGGTAAAAGACTTTTAAAAACTAAAAGCAGCTGTGGAGAAGATTATTTTAAAAATAATAATAATTTGGCAGATCTTTTCAGGTTTCCTGTTCCCAGGTTGAAGTAGGATCTATAACCAATTATTAACAACGGCCATGGTTTTATTTAAAGGGGCAGTATGTAAAAGTGACTTTTTTGAGCTTTATATCATGTTATTAGTTATTCCCCCATCAAAAATATACCCAGAGTTCTGCTGTGATTCTGTCATGGATGTTTGAAAAGTCTTTGAATCTCCTGTGGCAGCCATTCAGGGCTCCGTCTGGCTGGCAGTTTGCATAAAGCTGCTCCTCGAGTTGCGCTCTCTAGCTGAGTTTCTCCCACAGAGCACCAAGGTTCCTTCAGACTAGTGGCAACATCAATTAACAACACCTGGTGGAGCTGCAAGTCTGCTGCACTCATTACATGAAGTACTTCTCAGTGCAAAGCTCCTATAAAGATATGATGTTCTGAAGGCAGAACAGGAGCTTCTTAAAGAGACAGACGCTGTCCAGTTTTCTTGGATTTGCACTACTTGCTGCTGTTTGCTTCTTGTCTTTTATCTCTTTTGTTTACTATGCTCATTGCCCAGCCTATGACCTCAATTTCAGTCGTTCACTGCCTCCACATACCCAGTTTATTGTTGTCAGTCGTTATGTATGCATCATCTGCAGTCTAAGTAACTCCAGTGTACATGAAACAAGCTCTGTTCTTCAGAACATAAAATTAGAGTTAGAGATAGGCTGAAGGATGTCTACAATATATGGATTCATGACTGAAGATTTGTGAATTTATGTTTATAAAACCCATCTGATGTCTAAAGTTTTGCAGTCAAACCCGTTGCATGTAATCTGTTTAAGCTTCTGAATGCTCATTGATATTCTTAATATTTATACGCACAGGATTAAAAATGACAAAAATCTGTAATACATTCATACAACTGTCACTCATGGCTTGCAAAGAGTTAGTTATGGAGTTCCAAGGTGTTTGATGTTTGTTCACATTTTGTCACATCATTGTAAAAAACCTGGATGTATCTCACTGAAATGTTTGTTATAAATACATTTTTGAAGAGGACATAAAATGATACAAGGTTTGCCAGTTTTCAAAATCTTTGCCAGGCATTTGTATCCAGACTCCTTTATTCTTGTATTCTTGTTCTTCCCAGCCAGTGCACCCAGAGTTACTAGATCAATAAATGAAGTCATGTGTGTATTTTAATTTCATAATGAATCAGAAAAGTTACAAAGATCAGCCAGGCAGCTCATGGATAAGTTCAAAGGAAGGCTGGGTTTTGTAACCACATTCAAAGCTTTGAACATGTCACTGATTACTGTTCAGGAACCTTTTCTGAAAGGCTTGGAAACATCAGTCTGTGTGCAGTCAGTCTATAGAAAGTGCTTGACTTACTGATAGCAAACCTGGAAGATAACTTTTAGGGGCCTGTGGAGGAGATTAACCTTCCAGCAGGACAATTATCTAAAAATTTACAGCCCCAGCTGAAAAAGAATGACTTACATCAATCTGTATTCAAGCACGAGAATGGCTAAGTCAATGTCCAGATTCTGCAATTGTGGCAAGACTCGAAAATTATTATCCGCAGGCACTCTCCATCCAATCAGTCTGAGCTGGAGGTTTATTCCAAAAGACAATTGGAAAAAACTGATGTCCATTGCAGGTGTACTGCAAATGACATGCATATCTTTTGCAGTCACAGGTGCATACACCAAACCTGGCGCACCTGTGACTGCAGTGAAACATTGCTTGAATGTTTGTATTACCCTATTCGCTCATATTTTGTTTTCAAGATGAAGAAAAGAGTTAATAAAAGTCAAATATCTTTTATTCACTTGATTAATGTGATCACTCTGATTGCCTAAAACAGCCCAACTTTATGATGCTTTAAATGCATTTTGCATTTTTAAAAAAGGAAGGGAAAGGAAGAGAAGTATAATTTATATGTAAATGTAGTTCATACATAAATGATGTGTCATTGAGAAAGAGTATCACTATGCTGCCACTTAATGTGGGAGGAATTTATTTTTAAAATACATGCCTATACAGTAGGAAATAGGACCATATTTCAGCTTTCATAAAAAGCTAGATTGCATCTGATTTTATGTAAAAGAATTTGCTCTTCATATTCATTTACAATCTTAATATTTCAAAGAATTTATACCATGCAGAGGAATACAACACGTTCACACACTGACCGGAAACGAAAATATGCGGAAGGTTTAGTGGAGAGGTTTGACCTCTTGTGGACAGTTTAAGCTACTGCAACTTCCTACATACATACAGGAAAGCAGTTTCATACTCAGATTTCTTGTAACATTGTTTACTTATAGCGCATCACACCTCTTAATAAAATCATTTTTTCTTTAATTCTGCTTCACAGTGTATGTATTTTGAAGCAACAAAAAATTAAACCGCAGAAGTATACCTGAAGAGTAATAAAATGGACCAAGAAGTTGGCCAACAAATAGTTGGGTAGATTTCTGCTCACAGCTGCAGATAAGAGGAATTAAAGATGCACTTGTTTGGGGCGCTTGTAAATATTTTGCAATAGCTCTGCATTTGAATTGTGCTGTTAGTGAAGGGAGGAAAGAGAAAGCATTAAGAAGTGTCTGTCTGTCCGTCTGTCTGTCTGATGGTAACTTGTTGGGGGAATCACACTGACAAAGTTTTGCAGTGCATAATATGTGACCTAAACAATCAATTGTTGGACTTTTTAAAGATCCTCTTGCGTCATGTGGAGGGCAATAAAACACTTTGAGAATTATCTTCCAAAAGGGTGATGTATTATTGGGCTAATTTTGACCAGGGACTAACTGCTTAAATTATTTCTCGTTGTTCTGTGTTTTTTCTCTTTCACTTCCATTTGTTGTTGGATTTATTTCAAATCCAAGCAGAAGATGAATTTCTTTTAGAGATGATTCACTCTGCCAGTTAGACTGTTTGAGAGGTTTATTGATTCTGGCAGTCATCAGCTCTTGATGTGGGTTGTAAAACTGAAACAAAAAGAAGCAGGTTATGTAGATTGAGTTCAAGATTTAGCAAATGACAAAAACAAACAAAAAAAATTCTTGCATTTTTTCTGATATCAAATAGGTTTGATAATGTCGTGGGGTCACAGAAAATAGTAAAATTAGGAGAAAGTGGAGCTGTACTTTCTCACAGCAGTGTACAAGATTTGTGAAATGATCAAAGTCAAACGTTTGATCATTATTTAATGAGCAAGATCCAGCGTCACACAAACAACTACTACAGCATTGCTCAAGATGACTTTTACCTTTCTTCTTTCAGAGGAAGTTGCTTCAGAGATATGCGGTTTCTAACTACTCTCCAGTTCTCTGCTGATAGGCTGGTACTGTATGAACACATCTTCTGCTCTTCCTGCTATACGTTTCGGAGACGCCCACTCATGTGAAGTTGAGTCTACCTGTGCAGACAGGACGCTGTTCAGCGCCTCTCACACGTGATGCGGTGACGCTGACAGAGGTACAGACAGCGGCAGCAGTCAGACTCAGCTCTCGGTCAGTCAGCACCAGCATCATCACCAGCATCACGAAGCATCTTTGTATTTCATCCGGGTTTAGGTATTCCTACATACTGTGATTATTCCTGCCGCCGTCAGTCTGTGAGCTCAGCGTCCGTCCTTCAAATCGGGCGTTTTTTGCAGACTTTGGAACCATGCGTGGGCCAGCTGCAGCGGGGTTGTCGGTGCTGACCGCCTACCTGCTCTGCGGGCCGCTTCTCTGCGCCGCGGCCAGCAGCCAGCAGCCCAACGACCGACCCATCATCGGTAAAGCATGAGCTTTCATTTATTTTCCTCCTAAAAGCGCCTGCAAGGTGCTCATCGGGTTATCGTAGCTCTTATGTAATATTTCGGGAATGTTCCAGAAAAGGTGTCTGACTGGGGGGGAGCAATGGAGACTGTGCAAGCCCCTGTTGAGCTTTAAGAGAAAAAAACCAACAAAGAAAAACATGATAGTAGGCTATAATAGTTCTGCATTTTATCATTAGTACTTCCTGAATAAACTTAATCAAGTTTGATTAGCAATAAACATTATTCAAAAAGTAACATTTTAGACAAAATCTTAAAATGTAAGGTAGATATTGAAACTGAAACTTTAGAAAGTCTCTTTTGCAGAAGCTCTTATAAGCTAAAGTAACAACCTTTGGAGCTTGTCTCTTATTCTGATGCTCAGGGTTATTTAAAAATATGACTTCTTTTGGATTTTCTCACAAAGCTTCAGCATTACGAAGACATGTTTGGTCAGAGGTGTGCAGAAAGACTTTGCAGCGTTGAGTTAAACATCCAGTCATTGTGGTTAGAGCTGTGTGGCCATCACTCAGAGCATGTAAACTATAGAAGTGTCATACTTCTGCAATTCATGCTGAGGACTGCTTTATGTCTGACTTGTTAGACTAAGGTCAGAGGTAAACAGCAGTTTGGTTTCATGCCATATGCAGTCGTTGCATTGAGAATGTTAACAGAGAAGTACAGAGAATGTTATGTTTTTTATAGCTCTAGAGAAAGTTTATGGCAGTATGAGGACGTCTGGAGTAGCACAGAAGTATGTGAGAGTGAAGCAGGACATGTATGAGAGCTGTAAGACTGTGGTCAGGTGTGCTGTAGGAGTGACAGAAGAGAAAAGTGTCAGGTGTGACCAAAACATATCAACCAGAATCAAAGCAAAGGTGTACAAGACATTGCTGAGAGCAGTGGTGCTGTTTGGTTTAGAGACAGTGGTAATGATGAGGAGACGGCAGGCACAGCTGGAGGTAGCACAGAGGAAGATGTTGAGGTTTTCTTTGGGAGTAACAAGCAGGGATGAGATCCAGTATGAATGCATCAGAGGAACAGCTCATGTCAGATGTGTTGGAGATAAAATCAGAGAATCCAGGCATGTTAGGGGACGGATAGTGAGTCCATTGGTAAAAAGAACTGCCAGGTTGGAGACTTAGAGGAAAACCCAAGAAGAGATTTATGGATGAGTGAAAAAGGACATGAAGGCAGCTGGTGTGAAGATGTGAACGATAAGGTTAGATGGAGACAGATGACTCACTGTAGCAACCCCTGAAGGGAAAAGCTGAACGGAAAATAAGAAGATGAGTTAGACTTGCTTGTCCTCCTTCAAAGTAGTCTAATAAAATAATGTTTTAATCAGTGTGTCCTTTTTCACTTTTCCACTTCTGCAACTGAACATGTCAAAGTATGACATGGGAGAGAAAAGACAGAGGGAAAAAAAAGATAAAAGATCCAATAAATATCAGTCACTGGATGTGAGACTCATCATGTAGCTGACCATTCACTGTATGCTGAATACTGAGTTAAGAACTGTTGTTGGTACCAATCCTCCTCTGTAGCTCCTGACGAATCTCATTACATGACGTTGAACATCTGAAGGGTTGGGACACTGCATGCTTTTTGTTGGTGTGTAACATAACACCACCCTCCAATAATACGCTCAACCGCTAAATGAAAATACATAGAGTTATGGATAATAATTTTGTTATTAGAGCTTAGTTTTAAATATATAATGAGTGAAAAAAGATGCACTTTCACAAAATAGAAGTGTTGAAATAGAACTGAAATGAAGATAAACTAGATTAGTTCCTTTAAAGACCTACATTTTAAGAAACTCACTCATTGTGAAATATAAAAGGGGGAAAAATCATTTTTTGCAGATATTTTAAGTCAGTTGCTTCCTATAGTTTGGGTTTTACGTGATATAAACACTTTTTAACTGGTGAAATATCAGTAACTCTGTGTCATCTTTTGGCTGTAGGTGTGTTAGCACAAGAAAATCTGCCTGGTGACCAGTTTGCTCGAGGGTCTTCTTACATTGCTGCCTCCTACATCAAATTCCTGGAGAGTGCTGGAGCCAGGGTCGCACCAATCAGGTAAAATATCACATTTCTCTGTATTTTCTTTTTATTACATTTACTTTGTTGCTGTCAAGTCTTCATCAACTACTGTTACTGCAGATTTCATTATATTCACTGACCCCATTTTGCTCTGTTAAAAAACTGCACTCACCTGTACATACTGGTTGACTTACCACCAGTCATGGTTACCATGGTAACCTGAAGAGTATGGACTGTTTTGAAGAAATGCTGTTGTCAACCATTTGCTGATGAATCAGACTAAATGCAGAAGCAATGAATGGTTGCTTTTGCAAGTGACTGTGACTCCTTCCCTCTGTGAGTCAATATGTGCCACAGCAGGAAGGCAACTGCTGTGGCTGTGCTCCATCACTTCAAATCAAACATAACATGATATTACTCTGGGCTCTTTTTCAAAGAACATAGTGCTCAAGATGTAGCTTTAAAAGTTTGCAAATTATTATTCAAAGTAGTTTTAAAGGACTTATTTTATAGGAGTCGTGCTTAAAAGTAAACTGAAGAGCATTGAATCTCAATCCACACTATTGACTTCAGCAGTACATATCTGACCAGCAGTATCTTCAGTCATGTTTTTTCTGGTGGATTTTGACATCTGTATAAATACTGATATAAATACACAAATACTTTACCAGTTTTTAGTATTTCAGTGTGATTAGTTTGCTTTTTGCTCATAGTACTGAATAAATTAAAAAAAAAACAAATTTATAATGATTTCAACTGTCTTTATATGTATTTTGTGTTCTGCAGGATAAATCGCACAGAAAAAGAATATGTCAAGATATTCAACTCAATAAATGGGTGAGTACTCTTCTATATGTCCTTACTCTTCTATATATAAAAGTTATTTTTAGCTTTTGATCATAAAATGAGAACTACTTCATGTGGGTTAGGGGGTTAGTGTAGTTAAGAGAATGCGTTCTGATTCTAAATAAGACTCATTATATTTAAAGAGTTTGCAGATTTTATTGATTTGGTGTGTTAACTGTTGTGTTCTTGCAGTTCCCACCACTACCACTAGAGGCAGCAAAAAAGTCTTCCTGTTCAGTTTGAATGAAATATTGAGAAAACGGACTGTTTAATGCACATCGTTAATGTCAAACCATAGAGACTAAATGCACTGAAAGACATAAACATTCACCATGAATTTCTATAATTTTTATTTTTTCTGTCATATCTTAAGTTTTTTTTTTTTTTTTGCTGCATTTACCATATTTCTCTTTCCTTCAGGTTGCTGCTGCCAGGGGGAGACGTAGACATTCAGACATCCCAGTTCAGTCGAGCTGCCAGGATCTTTTACAACTTGGCTTTGAAGGTATAAAATCTGGCATACAATCGAGACTGATGAGCTCCTGTAACTCCTCAAGATATTCTCTGAAATGTGATCCCTGCTTAGCTGCAGGACAGAAGCAGAAGAAAAATCTTTACTCGTTATCTATAAATGTTATCTAGTAATTCCTTACTGTCCAACCTTCTTTAGGCCAATAATGCAGGGGATTACTTCCCCATCTGGGGAACATGCCAGGGCTTCCAGCAACTCTCCGTCCTCACCGCCAGAAAAAACCTGCTCACTCTCACCAAAACCAAGGCCGTGGCCCTGCCGCTCATTCTCACACCTGGTATAATTTTTGTCTCTTTATTCCAGGATCTCTTGATTGTTTTTGTGATACTTTGCAGTCAAAATTTTGTGGCGCTACTTTAAAAATATTTGAGCGGACTTTTGCAATTTTTTTTAAACCCCTTTCAAAATCTACATACAAGCGTATATTTTGGACATGCATACATTTTGTTCTTTGAAGAACTTAAATCACTCAGTTTTTGTTACTCGTCATATTGATCACAAACTTTAACTTGACATCAAGTAAGGTTGATACATCAGTGTAGTAGAAGTAAGAACTACTGCCACCTGCAGGTGAGGATTAGTCACTTAAAGCCAAAATGTTTTTGACCATTTTTATGGAAAATGTTCAATAAACTCACCATAATGGATTAGCATGAAAAAAATGTGGGGTTCTGCTGATTTTACATGAATTTCCATGATTGTGAAATTGCAAAATATCTGGAGGAACTATTATTTATTTAACTTTTACCACAAAACTGACAACATAAGGTGTTCTTGTGCTTCACAAGTTGACTGTCATGTTGAGTCTCAACTTGAAAAATGCATGTCCATGTTTGTTCAAATTAAACACTTGAGTAAAAATAAAATATTTGATAGAACTGCTTCACACAGTCAGAAAACACATTTTGTCCATTTTATATTTTATTTCAAACTGCTATTCATTTTCATTTAATTTCAATAGACTTGATTTGAATGTCCATTATGTTTGTAAAGTTGAAGTTTGACAAACATATTCAATGGTTGCCATTGAATTCAAGCCTAAGCTGCAGTCACACTGTTTTATTTTTGTGTGTTGATGTGTCTAAAAATATGCATGTTAGTCCAGATATAAAAATTGAAGCATATTTAGGGAAAAACCATGAACATCCTATTTCATCTACAACATAAGTTTTTTATGCCTACCTGTTACATAAAATGTGTGTGTGCTGGGATAAGCAGATTAAAATGCACAGTATGGTGTGTAAGGACTGCTGCTCTGTATGTAGGCGGAGTGTCCTCAGTGCTGGTCCTCAGGTTCTGCTGTCCTTTATGTCTCTGCTCCAGCAAACCTGATTCAGCTGATTGCATTACCTGCTCAGCATGCCACCAAGTGCTGCAGAAGCCTCTTAATCACATTTTCAATTATACTCTGGTGTGTGGCAAGAGTGAAACCCTTAAAACATACAGGAGAGTGGATACTGGGGCGTGAGAAACCACTACCCTAAGTGGGCTACGATTATTGCTTTAATTACCTGCTTTTCAGATTTTCTTTAAAAAAAAAATATACAACTCTCCACTACAATTACAAACTACTTTGTAATAGTCTGTCATTTAAATCATGTTTTAATGCACTGATGTTTGCAGTTGTAATTTAATAAAATGTGAAAAGGTTATTCATGTTTTTACACTGCGCTGTAAGTCAATGCCGTTTTCTAAATGTGTTGGTTTAATTCAAAATTTCCTCAGACCAGAATGCAATCTGGAAGTTGTCCTCCTGCAGAGACAGACAGGAACACTTTGCTCCATCAAACAAGCATATATGGCTCAGCTAAACCTTTAGGCTGGCTTTTTCCACCGAACCATAATTCAATTCAGTGGGATGGTGAAATGAAAAGGTGTTTTCATTTCACCTTTATTTATACAGATTAATAAACATTTCCTCTGTCTGTCCTGCAGCGGCCCAGTCCAGTCGCTTGTTCAGGAATTTTCCCAGAGATGTGCTGCAGTCTCTGGCTAATAAAAACATCACCTCCAACTTCCACAGCTGGAGTCTTTCCATACAGGTACTTACTGCTTTTTTCGATTTTTCTTCTCCCTCTCCTGTGACAGCTGGAGATCTTTAGTTATATCAGCAGTTTGCAAAAACAATCGAATGTTTAATCCACAGCCTGTGAGGCTAAAACTGAAACATCTCACACAGATCAAAACTTCATCTCTAAAATGTTTTACCACACATACATTGGGGTAAATCTGACTGACATGAGCGTTAAAGGCGTGGGTGGGGCTTGAACTCATGCTGTCTGGTTTGCACCACCAACGTCTCTCCACACCAATGTTTTATTTAGATGAAATTTCATGACATTTTTGTTTTCAGTCTCTTAATTCCACCATTAATTAACTTCTGCTACTATTGAGGCATCTTTCTTACAATGATAATAACCTCAAAATGCACTAAGTGTGGTAAATATTCATGAAAAAACTACATGCATTTTTTTACTTGAGATATGCGTTTCTCATTGTGAGATGTTCAGTGGGTATTGGAAAGCGTGGTTCTCCTGACACTCTTAGATTTTTGCTGTCCACTTGTTGCATGGAACAACCAACACAACTAAGTCATTGTTTAATTTGTGCCTGAATCTACAGAACTTCACCCGAAATGCCAAACTGAAGATGTTCTACAGAGTGTTGTCCACCAACAGCGATGGAAAGAAAGAATTCATCTCCACCATGGAAGGTAGTGTTCTTTGTTGAGCCCTTTATTTTTTTAAGCTGCTTTTTTTAGGCATATTTGACTTGATAACTTTTCATTCTTTTACGTTACTCCTTTGTGTTTTAACACTGAGACTGAATTCAAAGTACACCATTCAAAAACCACTAGATGGCACCAACATCCCACAATAATGTGCACAGCTTGTGCAGAAAGTTTTCCTGAATATTAGGGCCAAAAAATAAAATTACAAGTATAAAATCTATATTATGTTACATATGTTATAAACATATTCTTGTATGAGAGTAAAATCACAGTATTATGAGACTATTTTTCTCATAATACTACACAATCAGAAAAGCCATACTAGAATAAAGTCTTAATATTATGCAATATTGTGTAGTATTAGTCATAATACTACAACTTTTTTCTGGTAAGGTTTTTTTCTCATAATACTGTGATTTTATTGTCATAATTTTATTTTTAGGTTTTTATTTCCTAAGCATAGCCCTAATACTCGGTTGTAGTGTCAGCATGTTATTGATTAATTTATTGTTTTTTCTTTGAACGTATTAATCAGATAAAATTAAACAGCAATGCCCACAGAGTATGTTAACAGTGTTTCTGGTTTTGATTAGCGTATCGCTACCCGTTCTACGCTGTGCAGTGGCATCCTGAAAAGAGTCCGTTTGAGTGGATCGACAAGCCAGGCATGGTTCACACCGTCTCTGCTGTCAGAATCAGCTTCTACACTGGAAGTTTCTTTGTCTCTGAAGGTAACGCATAAAACCTGCAACCTTGTTCAAACATTTTTAGGTTTTTATATTTGTTATTTTCTTCTTTCTACGTCTTTCTTCAGCCATGAAGAGCCGGCATCGCTTCTCCAATCCTGCTGAAGAAGACAAAGCTCTGATTTATAACTTCTCCCCTGTCTACAGAGGCCTCAACGCAATTTTCATCCAGAACTATTACTTTGATTGATGAATGATGTTTAGGAACTACAGGTCTTGTGTTCAGATTAATCATAATTTATCATGTGTAAGAAATCATTTTATTAGCTCTGTTATGAAAACTGGCATAAAGTGGTGAGATCTTTCCAAGTTAAACAGATCATAGAAAGACTAGGAGAAATAAGTAATCTCGTATTTTGATTTATTGATGGTTCTACAGAGAGTTTGATGTAATGAAAAGCAGATCAAGAAATTAAAACATGATGAAAAGAATTAAACTCAGATGATTATTAAAGGAAGTTATGTTTGCAGAATTGAATCAAAAAGATGATTGTGTTTAATGTTTCATGATAACCATACAGCATACATAAAATTGTAACTGAAGTAAGCATACATTGTGTGTGAAGTAAATTGGCATGTGATTCTCAGACTGTGTTATAATTAGAGCAGAGGACAGGGCCAGTCAAAGAATGTGAGCTGAGCGGGGCGGGCAGAGGAATTTCAAGAAGGAAAAATTCTCAAAGCAGATGAGAGAAATGCCACCAGATAAAGAAAGTAAAACCAGATGGTCAGCCATAAACAACAAAAGGAGAAGCTAACAAGGCGTTGACTGATGTGGAAAGGTCTGGTACTTTCCGCGAAGTCATTGAATGTTCAAGAAGTCACATACACCATCACCCCATACACAAATATGGGGTGAGAAAATATAAAAACCCATGAAAAGGGGAAGAAGCACTCTTAGTCTCCGTGCCAAAGTCAAGACAACAAGAAGATGCAGACAGAAGACCAGCAGATGACCGCACCCTGGAACTAAGGGTTCTGCTAGAAGAGGACAAGACCCATTAACCCTCAACCCTGGTTCCTGATTCTACTGCCGTTCTGCACTCAACCCCACAGATCTGAAAGCTGCTGCAACAGACTTGGTGAATGGGCAAAGATCATGGAGTGATGAAGATCTGAGTGTTCGAAGGACAACAACCAGTTTTGCTTTGTTTCCATTCAGAAGAGGATTTTGCTGCACAAAGACAAGAGCCTAACCAAGGACATTGAAGCTTTCTGTTGCCGAGATCATTCGTCATCTGGGTGTGAGTTGAACTGCACCCCAAAGCCTCGCTCAGTAAATTAGTGACATGGTAAATGGACTGAGGTTAGGAAAGGATTGATTTGGTTTTTTAACAACTTTGACTTTCATTCTTAATTTGTAGTAATTTATAATTAGCCTGCCTGTCATTTACCCCTGCTAAAAGCTTGCTCAATAAAGATGTATTAAAATTCTAATGAGATTTGTGGACAGTGTTGAGTCAATTAATTGTTTTTGGTTCTTCTAATTAGTAAAACTTATGAACACGTTTCTAGAAATGTGGCGTCTTCAGACGTTCCTTTAGTGCTGGTAGGATGATGACCTTGGGGCTCATGTTGAGCCACTAGAAATGATCTGGTCTGTAACAGGGGCTCGTTGATATGGAGAAATCTGCTGTTAACAAGAGTGGTTATTGAAGTTATGCAGTTGCGAGGGCTATTCAGCTGATTGCTTTATCTGAAAAAGGTTGTAACTTTTGGAATGTAGGTAGTTTAAGGCCAGATGAATCTCTCTTGACCCCAGTTTAGACAGATTATCTCTGTCTCATGGTAAGACTTGAGGGTTTTAGAGATTTTCCAGACCTGTTAGACGGAGAGCTGGTCAGTAGTTCATGGGAGTTGTGAGGTTTATAGCGGGGCTGGCTATTGCTCAATAACAGATCATATCATCAGCTGAAAAATATTTACCAAAGTATTTTACAGAAAATAATAAAGAAAAAGCTAAAACATGACAATAAACAAAAGAGTCTGTGCTCTCTTAAAATGCAAAGGCAAAAAACTATCATCACTGGAAGCATTATTATTCCTCAGCTCTTTATCTGCTAACTGTATGACTGGCTAATGAGATTATATGTTTTAATAGATGTCATCTTGCATGCAGAGGCCAGCATTTATAGTGGTGTTGGTTTGGAGGATCAGGCAGGAGCTTTCATGGGGGAGTCAATCTATCTGCTACTCCAATAGAGATGGAGCTGTGCCAAAGTTAAAAATATGTTTTAGACATGGAAGTTTGGATGAATTATACCTGCTGCAATCAATATTTTGACTATTCATAAATGTTACATCTAAACAGGACCAACATTCAGAAATTGTTTGCATGCTTTAATTTTCTACATAGTTATTATTATAATTTCACCAACGTTGGCGTTGACAGATAAGTCATTTGATTAGTGTTGCTATTTATCTGTTAAATAAATTATTATAAAGATTTGAGTGCTAAACACACACAAAAAATAATTATTGATTAAATATCACAATTTTACATAACTTTGGAGCTTAAAATGCTAAGCCCTCACCTAAAAATACATCCTGTGCTTTCTAAGTTACTACTACAAAACACAAACAGTCAGCATATTTTATTTTGCCCTGTAATACTTTCTACATTATGGTCAGATAAATGCAAGATATCTGTGCTTCTAGGATGGCATGAAATGTAAGAAACATATATAATTTCTGTAATGGTAAGAGCAGATTTCTTTTGTTTACTTCATTTTAAAATAATGTTTCATCTTCTTTTGTTAAGGAGTTTTAAAGTTCATATGGCAGGAGAGCAAATGTAAAAAAAAAAATCTTTTATAAACATTACAGATGTTGAGTTTGACCATCCATTTAAAACCACAGCAATTATTGTTAATAATTTTTTATTAGATAATAGTGAGATATAGAACATTCCTGTGGCAGTTACAGAAACTCAGTTTCCTTGTTTGAAAACCACATCAGGAAAACTCTTCAGATGAGTCGTCTGTACATGATTGTATTTTAAAGTGTTAAATTATTATCCATGAATGCTCCTACTCTCTTATGATTGCTATCCTGAGTAGTTAAAATAATTTGTTGTCAGGTTTAGAGTGAAAGTTAATACCTCACCACTAGAGGGCTGTATAGTACCATTTAATCAACCCGTTGATGGTCCGATTCTCATCCCGAAGATGTTTAAAGATTCCATGTTTCATTGTGTTTCTGTGTTTATTATGATGTAAAGCACTTTGAAATGCCTTGCTGCTGAAATGAGAGTCTAAATGTTGCTTTATGCAGAAAATGTTTTCTGATTGATAGTTTTGATTTATTCCCTTCGGGTTGGTAATGAGGCTTCTTAAATTCAAACTCGATTCTTTTCACAGATTAACTGTCCTATATTATATTGTCTTAATAATAATTCTAATACATATGTAAAAAACAAAAAAACAACAACATTTTATTGTGAAAGTTACAAACTGCAACTTTAAACTAGATTTTTAGTTAATTGCTTACTTCCTCCATAAATTACCCTAAATGTCAGCTGTAATATACAATCAACCAAGATTAAATATAAAAACCTCACAGCAACTCAGCCTCACTGAGCTGCCCTGATCAGTCGAGGCCTGAACTCCTCTGTACCTGTAAAGGTTTTCTGTGGTATCAGAAACCAAGCTGTAAGTACTGCACTTTGCCAGGGTGAGAATTTATTAAACAGAACTGTTTACAAAAATAATCCACTAGATTCTTGATTGGACAGGAGATCTGAGGAATTATGAGACCAAGTCAAGCTCAGACCAAAGACGTCTCTGTTTCTGATTTTTTGGAGGGCCACATTCCTGCTGGAACAGGTCCCAGCCGCTGTAATGCATTGTTTGTTGTGAGGCCTTTCAGTCAGAGACAGCAGTAACTAAGTAACCTGTTTGTTAGGGTCAGATTTCTACATCGCCTCCATCACACACGTCTTTTCATATCTGCCTAGAAATTCTTTCAGATCAGGACCAAAACACGGACTTTGTTATCCTTAAGCCATCTGGAAATGAGTCAGGTGACCTATCAGAGGTTTCCAAAAACACATCATCATCTGTCCTTATTTAAAGAGACAGTAATCATTCTGGATAATTACTGTCATCCAGAATGACAATAATTATAATATGACTGTAATAACCTTATATTAATAACACATTGATATTTATTAAGATCTTATTTTGAAGACATTAATAAATAGATCTCTGACATATTCTCCCTCTGATTATTGTGGGATTTTGCAAACACAAATAATTTTCTAAATTTTAACTGACCTAAAACAACAGAAGATTAATAAGTTTTGTTATGAATATTTTTCCAAAGTTCAATTTCCCCTTGTCTTGTCCCTGGCAAACTTTTAGTTTGATGTTGAAATCAATTTACATGAAATATTATAAATTGTGAACTTACAAATCCTAAAGTCTGAAGGCAAACAGTCGAATCAGATGTATTTTTCCAAAATGTTTTCCCCAGATTTTCAGTGAGAACGAGAAAGAAAGCAAACACAGTTATTTATTAATCCTCCTCATTTAGGAGTTCACTTCGGTAAAAGGATTTTTTTGCTCTCCCCGACCAAAAAGGCAGCGTTTTTTCCACCAGTCAACAAACGCTTCTTCTATCATTCAGTTAGATTTTCTTTTACTTCAGAGAGCAGAGAGCAGTTCAGGCCATTGATCCCTGGATACAGCATGAGCATTAGTGTCTGGATATGAAAGTCCTTTTACTGAAGAGCTGCCCAGTGTGAGAATAAAACTGATCTCCTGTGTAGCCCAGGAATACACTCATATCAGAATAATCTCTCTCTCTCTCACACACACACACACACGCTGACAAAGGATCGCTTCCTTTGATCTGATGTTTCAAAACTCCAAAGGTCTTCTGAAAAATAAGCAGATCTTCTTTGTGATACCTCATGCAGGCAAAGAGGATACGTGTAGAAAGAGGAACGTATACAGTGGACTGAAGACTGAAATGAACAAAGAGAGGAGAAAATCACTTAGACTGTGAGGCAAGAAGAAGAAACTAAAAAGAAAAGATTGCCTCAGCATGTCTATGTGCAACAATTATACTGGAAACATTTGTCCGTTTCTCACTAGTAAAGTAAATGTTTTTATATTATGAGGGTTTATGGTGCCAGACATTCTGTTTAAATAATGAAATATTAAATTCAATTCTGCAATTCACCTCTATGCCCTCCATATTATACATTTAATGACGCAAGTCACACAAACTGCAAAGCTTGCTTGCATTATATCTTCAGTGTGGTGTAATGATTTAAGTTTTTAGATTTAATAAGGCACGGCCAACAGAACAACTGAGGAGCAAAGACGACACAAGATCCGATCAGAACGTCTGACGTTCATGAAATGCATGTGAAATACATGATTATGATGGATATTTTTCTTCTTGAGTCCAAACATGCAAACTGCTGTTTACCAATACAATGTATACCTAACTGTGAAGGACAGAGAGGAATTACTGTTATCATCAACTTCAGAGAAGTGTTTCAAAGTCAGCAACATCCACCTTCACACCTCATTAACTAGAAGACACACATGCAGGCTGTAAGCACAAAACATAACAGGAACACAAGCAGGCCTTCACAGATACAACCACTCAACCTCATGCAAAGAATCAGTTTACAACAGTTTTTTCAAGATCCATAGATCCTAAACCAGAGGTGGGCAGTCCTGGTCCTGGAGGGCCGGTGTCCTGGAGGGTCGGTGTCCTGGAGGGCCGGTGTCCTGGAGGGTCGGTGTCCTGGAGGGTCGGTGTCCTGGAGGGCCGGTGTCCTGGAGGGTCGGTGTCCTGGAGGGCCGGTGTCCTGGAGGGTCGGTGTCCTGGAGGGTCGGTGTCCTGGAGGGTCGGTGTCCTGGAGGGCCGGTGTCCTGGAGGGCCGGTGTCCTGGAGGGCCGGTGTCCTGGAGGGCCGGTGTCCTGCAACTCTTAGCGTCTCCCTCAGCTGAATCTCCTCCCAAGTGCAGTCAGGTTCTCCAGAGTCCTGCTAACGACCTCATTATTTGATTCAGGTGTGTTGAAGTAGAGACACATCTAAAAGTTGCAGGAGACCGGACCTCCAGGACCAGGAGTGCCCACCGCTGTCCTAAAGGAACAAGTCTTCATCAAAACATCTAAACACCATGGACGATGTTTGTGTTCAGACAAACGTCCACTTTTTAAAAACTGTAAACTTCTGTCTGAGGACAATTACAATATTCAGCACAGTAATCCCAACATCTGGCTAGACCTGGAAATAGAACCGTAAAAAAATCCTCTTCTTACCACTGAAGGCTGACTCACTACTTTATACATTTGCAACACAGTTAAAAAGGAAAGGACCCATCACACCTGTTGGTACCAACAGAAAAACAGAAGAAGAAATATGCAGACTTCTAAAATCATAGCATGTCATTAAATCATTGATATACTTACATCAAGTCAACTCAGATACAAAAACACTAATAATCTGCTGATGGAAACATACTGTGACCTCCGAGGTCCAGGAGAGATTTTCTTTCCTTTTTCTTTTTCATTTGTCTCTCTGTGGCTTCGTACAGTAAAACCTCTCACTGTTGCTTGCTCTCTCCACACTCTGCACCGCAGGAAGAATGATTTGTTTCTCTTTCTTTTCTCATTTCTCTTTTGTGTGCTGAAAAAAGAAAAATGCCATGGAAGACTATTCTCTATTTTTTCTCCTCCTGCTGTCTTTCCTTTTTTTACATTCATATATCTCCAAAAACTCTTAGAAGAAAAAATGTGCTCTGCAAGTTTTTTTTTTTTCTAAGTGCTGCACAATTTGTGTGTTGTGTTGGGGAACAAGAGATGATTCCTTTCTGCTGTGCGATTAAATGCTGCGGTGGCAGATGCTGATCACACAGAGATGTCATTTCTTCCTACAGTGAAAACAGACAGCAAGAAATGAGAAGCAGTCCAGCAACACGGACTGCATTGTATGATTCTTTATCTTTGTCGACTGGAAACTTCAGAAGCACCTAAGAGGTGCGACTGAAGATTATAAAAAGTAACATTTTTCTTTTCAGTTTATTGAATCATACTCGGGCTGCACAGTGGCGCAGTTGGTAGAGCTGTTGCCTTGCAGCAAGAAGGTCCTGAGTTCGATTCCCGGCCCGGGGTCTTTCTGCATGGAGTTTGCATGTTCTCCCTGTGCATGGTGGGTTCTCTCCGGGTTCTCCGGCTTCCTCCCACAGTCCAAAAACATGACTGTCAGGTTAATTGGTCTCTAAATTCTCCCTTGGTGTGAGTGTGTGTGGGTGTGAATGGTTGTGTGTCCTGTATGTCTCTGTGTTGCCCTGCGACAGACTGGCGACCTGTCCAGGGTGACCCCCGCCTCTCGCCCGGAACGTAGCTGGAGAGGAACCAGCAACCCTCCCGACCCCATTAGGGACAAGGATGAACAGAAAATGGATGGATGAATCATACTGTGTTACATCTGTCTTTTGCAGAAAAAGCAAGTTTTGACATTCAAAATATGAAGTCTAGGTTAAAATAAAACTGACAATGCATTGAGCCAAATGTAACCTCAGCAGCTGAGGCTGGGGAGCATCTTAACCCAATCAAGAACCATCAGCACCACCACCCTCTGGGGCTACATCCGCTCTGCGCTCTTCTCCTCGCTGAACACTGATGACTGCATCTCAGTGTCCCACATAAGTATGAGACACAAATACGTCAACGTCTAAAGTATTTTAAAAAGACAATAATCTACAGTTAAAGTTTTTAAGTTCTCCTTTTGTATTTACCTTTTTCAATTTTAGCCCATACGCTACTGTTTCCACTTTTATACTTTTTCATTATTACTAGTCCACTTTGTATTTGAAACCTAAATTATTCAGAGCTAACTTATACATACTAACTACACCCAAGAGCAGAGAAGCTTACTCTCTCTCCAAGGCAACATGAACAAAAGTTGGAAGGTTCTGTAGTTTGTTAGTGACATACATTCTGGACAGAACTTTTTTCATGTGTTGTATCCATCAAATACTCTGATTGGTTAGCGTTAGTATCGGTTAGGTGTGCATGGTTATCATGCTGATGATGTCGCAGTGATGCTGAGTTGCTACCTTGTGTAAAAAAATTAATTCCCCATCATGTAAATCCCTTCTCTGAATGCACATTCATTTTGCTTTTTCATGTCTTGAGTTGGATCTTTCAAAAGCCAACGTTGTATGATTCTTTAGCAATTATTCAGAAAATCTAGTTTCATAAATACTTTTACCATGCGTTTGCTTGTCTGTATTGCAGACTCCTAAACTGTCTCAAACCCTCAAACGTCGTAATCCACAAAAATAAAGAGAGTCTTAGGAATCAAAAATAGAAAATCTCAAAGACAAGAAACAAAGAGAGACACAGCAAGAATCCCTCAAAGGAGCACACAAAAGCAATCATCCACATAAAAAGTATGCGGTGATAAATCAATTGTATCGTGTTGGTAACAGCAGAAATCATTCCTGTCGACATTCTTTATTTTCCCTGCTGTCCATACTGATTTCCCAGCTCTGTTGTTTGTCTGTTGTTAAACAGTCTGTGCTGGCAGAAGGCAGAGATGAACTGAGCTGCCAGGAATACAAGTAGCATGTCCAGCCAAGTTGGTTGAAATAAACATGGAGAATGACTTTTACACTCTTGTGCTGTTTTTGCCTTGTAAAATAAAATTTCTTACCATAAGTATGCCCCAACAAAATCAGTACAAGCAGCACTTTCACTTATTTAAATATCTATAAACACTAGTTTGTATCTATTTTGGAAAAATTTCAATGTCTCATACAGGATTAAGTTTACAAGTTCTTTTATATTTGTGTGCTTGGATGACCAGAGTTTGAATTTCCATCCAGATTTCTTGAAGGAGTCGAGGCAATGCGTGACGTCAATGTATACAACTAACACAATAAATAACACGAAATAACAAAAATCAGACGCTCATATAGCAGCGTCTGATTTGTGTTTACCAAATACAAGCAACTTTATAAAACTTTTACATATTTTAGGTTATTTTAATAGAAGATTTTGTGGCATTGGGCAGCACAAATGGTGCAAGGTAAAGCTTTTTTAATTTTCCAAAAGATTCACATCAGCAGAAGATTAGGGTGGATGCTTTGCAGAGAAAAGACTGGAAACCAAAAAGTTTAGCAAGATCTGCTCAGACTATTTTGAAGAGTCTGCCTTTTTGGTGCCTTTCAAACATTCAAGCAAGTCCAGACTTGCTATTCAGTGCAGGAATATCTGCCTGCCTCATTCTTTATCCAAAAAGCTACACTGAGAGCCCCAAACAAGGCTGCTGCATAGAGGATACGGATCATTTAAGAGCAGCCGTTCCTATCTGAAGAGAGGCCTGGTGCAGGTGTGTGCACACAAACAGGTGGAAGCAGAACAGAAAAGTAGAAGCTGAAGTAAAACATTAAGACTGACTGATAATCATTGATTCACCCAACACAACATGAGGTGAAAGTTTTACTCTAATGAGCATCATCAGGGTTATGATGAGGGACAGAGTCACCATTTTCCACACACATCATTCAAGACTGAGATGGACTTATGAAAAAAAGTGACAGGTGAATGGATGGATGGAAAAATAACAGCAGAAGGAATCTATATTTTGATTAATTAACATAATACAGCAATGTTTTTGCTGTAAATGTAGCATTTGTGGGTCTGTTAAGGAGGCTGGTTGATGAATAAAAGGAAATTTTTAGTCTGAAAAATTGGACTTTGAGAGGCTGCAGATTGTAAACCTAGATCTAAAGGATAACAGAATTGAACTTGATACAAGAAACAATCCCATTCAAAGTAAAGCAAATATGGGCTAGTGTCAGCATCATTTTAAGGTATTTAACATTAATTGTGACCTATGTAACTTATACAGACACATGCATTTCAAATGATTCTCTTAGATCCTGGCACACCCAAATATGAGTGGAGCGGATGTGACATTAAGAAATGAAGTAGCATTCGGACCTTCATGCTTAGAAAAACCCAACGCCGTCGTCCACGAAGTCCTCGACGTCGACGTCCTTTATTCCACTTTCTAAGTATTTTTATGTACATGTCTCTTCTCCTGTTTGTCTTGGTTTTGTAACATTCTTCTGTTTTTGATGTGTCAAGGAAAACACAGCACAGACCTTGTGTCTTTTTACTTTTTTCAGCTTACTTACTAAGTTTGTGTTTTTGTGAATCTTGGAGTTTGAAGGCATTTATAGTATGAGAGACTATCCAGGGCCGACAGCGACATTATGTTTAGACATGGATTAACATATGCTGGTTTCATTTTGGACTTTTTTATGCCCCTGCATTCTCACACATTATTACTAAAACACATATTCACACAAAGTCATACACACACTAACACAAGAACAAAGAAAGTCACCAAATGTGTGTTACCAATTGTGTTGCAGTTTGGTTTCTACGATGAAATATATTCCCACACATTTGCATCATGCTGGGCTTTTGTTATAAACCATAAACATGCAATTACCCACCGACCTCCTGTTGTTGCTTCTGTTTGTTGCGTTCATTCGCTGAACTGCTTGCTCTGAGAGCTGCAGCGTAGCGCCTTAAATCTGAAGATTACATGGGTGCGCAGCAGTTGGAATCATCTTTCATTTTGGTTGACAGTTATTACTGCCCAATTAGTGCATGCACACACAGAGTTAAATTGCATCAAACTCTATATACAACAAAATAGCTCGTATTGGTCTTGAAGGGAACGCCAATTGAACCTTTTTCCTCCATTGTCATGTAATAAGAAAAAAAGGTGCTTCTTATGTGGCCATCTGTTCCAATGTGATGAAAAACATATGGTAACTGCATAAGAACCAAGTACATAGAACATCCTTTTCTGTTGGTTAACTTGGCAAAGTATTAACTAGCCACCTGGAAAAGAAATTCTAATACTCTTTGAGTGGTCTCAAGTGGTCAGGTTAACCAGAAAGTAACTGACCTTAAGGTTCAAGCCTTCAGCATCCTGAGGTAGGTGAAGTCTTGAGATAAAGTGACGTTATTTCTTGGTCATTCTTGTGGTTTTTGTTGCGTCTGTAGGAGGAATGCAGATGTTTGGTCTTTATGGGATGTGTGAGTTGTGGTTTTCACATGGTAGAATTTCCTTTTTGAAATTGCTGAAATTGTTTTTAGATCACAATAACATGATCAATAACGGGATAGATGTATTTTGTTGTCTTAAGACCACTCTAAGTTGTAGAAAATTAAACTTTTCTTTATTATAGAAACAGGATACCTTCCAAATGTGTTGTTACCTTTTCATATCAGGGCCACAAAGGATCTTTTTTTGGTAAAGCTGCCATCTTGCAGGAGTTTTAAACCTCAAGCGGAAACTAATTGATTTGATTTGCAGCAATCAAGTGAACCACTGCAAGGAAGTGGACAGGCTAAGTGTCTTGGTGCTTTCAGTGCTGCTGTGCAGAATTGTGTGCCACCTTGGAAAAAAAAACAAAAAACGGAGGCAGTTTAAATTTGGTGCAAATTAGGAACTTTGACAAATTTATTTCTCTTACAGTCGATTATAACAAAATGTTAATTATTTTCATAACCCTAAAGTTTCTACTCAGATGGGTTTATTATGACTTACTTGTTCTTATGTAATATTTTAAATTGAGTAAATCTGCAGTACTGGTTCTTTATCAGAAAGTTCTATCTCGGACTAACAAAATTCTCCTGTGTGGATTTTCCAGGCAGACCTGAACACAGCACAGCAGCTGGTCGTGGCAGAGGTGCTGCAGCGGAAGGTCAATCTGCAAAAGCTTCCATACAAACACCGTGAAAGCTGCTCAGATTTTACAAGGCTAGAGTCACGTTTCAGGCATCTCTGTGCTTTTATGCTCATGTGGTTCATGTTTTTGTGTGACAAGGACAAAATGTGACGGATTTTAGTGAAAATCTAATGCTATGTAAGCTGTGTGAGCTTTTTCATGCAGAAGTGAGAACGTTTGGCTCCTGTTTAAAAAGGTTTGCTTCAAGGGCATGAAGGCATCTAAAGGTGTGTTGAACAATGTCTTTTTGTGTGTGAATACAAACCACTGAAACACCAAATGTTCCCAAGTATGTTTAGGTTTCTAGCACAAATATCTTAGTACACAACTAACTTACAAGTAACTTTTCACCAAGATAAAAAAGCTTGTTTTAAGTCAACTACTAGTTCCACTGGCAGATTATTTCAGTTACAACATGCAACATTTTCTTGTTATTACTGATTTAATCTGCCAGTGAAGTCATTCTTTTTATCAATATTTAGGAATAAATCACTTATACCAAGCTCCTATATGTTTCTGAAAAGTTACTTCTCTAAATACAACATTTCTCTTTTAATCAGCTTTATTGGTTTACTCTTATTAGATACTTGTGCTGCTGGTCCTTACTCCCATTAATCAGACAGGAAACTGCTTTGACATGCCAGCTTTTTTTTTTTTCTTTTTTTTTTTTTAGGAAATATGTAAATTTGGTAAATGCAAAATTCCAATACATCAGTTTCCAGAGTGTTGCTTAATGTGACTACACCTACACCACATCTTCATGCAATGAGAAACAAAGTCACTACTGTTGGGGTTATTTTTGTAGCTTACACTGTTTTTGATTACAGGGTCTAGCAGTTTTTTGATGTTGTAGGGTAAGTGTGAAACAGAGAAAGGACTGCTAAAAATAAAACCTATTAGGGTAAGTCAGAGAGGTTGGGTAAAAAGCATGCTTTGATGATTGTCATGAATTCGATTTAGGATCACAATGACAGCAGAGCCTCTAGTATTGGCATCACACATTAGAACAGAGCAAGCCTGAACATGGAGGTGTTGTCAGTCTCCAAGTGGAAAAGGCTTTAGCACACTGTGAAGGGCACTTGTTTCTGCTTTTATACTGACATGTTACTGTAGAAGTAGAAAATAACCATTTGGAGGGCTTCTACATCCAGCCTGAAAATAGTTGGGTCCCATTAAGTCATCTACAGCTAAAACCAAATGTTTACATACTGTGTGAGAGAAAACCTTTGTTCAAAATTTCTGACATTTAAGACTAAATCTCTCCTGAGTTTGTTCAGCAAGAGTTACATTATTGGCTTTTGCCAAGCAGGTAAATAAAATTTTAGTTCTTTACTGATGTGAAATTTTGACATATAAACCTAATTTATTATTATAAACGACAAAGAACAGGACATCTCATGCAAAATCCATTTTTTAGCCCTTACATATAGTTTGCTCTGTTTGTTGATTCATTAGGAGTGAGAACGGTTGAATATAGTCTAAACTATAGTCTAGTGTAGATATCTTTAGATTTTGTTTGGGTCATGTTTTTTAATCCATTCACGTTTTCTCTATTTTCTATTGTAATTTAAACTATTATCTGACAGTATTTGCTGCAGAACTGTAAAATAACATTATGGACTTCCAGCTAACCAGTTTCACAAATCTGCCCATTTTATTTCTCACACCAATTTTGTAGTCTAAGTTCAAGGATGCCGAAGCGTGAAGTGAATGAGTCAAAATGTTCAGGTGTTACATTTATTAACTCAAACAATTCATTACACTTGCTGAAAAACTTCTTCTTGAAGTGCTTCACTAAAACAAAGATGTCTTCCCCCTGTGATGTGGGAACATTTCGATCTGGAGAGACTCAGATGGAGAAAGAAGACGATTAGAAAAGTTTATTGACATGCATGTGTTAAAGTCTTTGGCGCTCAGGCCCCGGCTGAGGACATTGTGCAAGGATTAGCGATAAGCTCGGATGAGCATTCTCGATGCTGATAGGAATGTCATCCCTGGGACCCGACACTGGTGGTGGAGGTGGAGAAGGATGCAGGCCTGAAGGACCGGGAGAGTGGAGGAGGAGAAGGGGTGGAGGTGGGTTGAGCTCGGCTGGAAAGTGGAAGATGCCATGGATGGAGGTCCTTATCAGCTGGGGATTGGTCGGTGATTGGCCGTGACGTGGCTTGGTCCAGTGTTGATAGGTCGTCAGTGATGAACGGGACTCACCAATTGGATGATGTAGGTGGGGCTAAAAGAATCTTCCAGATTGAATTTGCTCCTAGGCTTCATTTCCAAGAAAACTAAAATTTAACCGGGCATTTTGAAGAGGTTCTCTGTCACTATCAAGAAGGATTTTCTGAAAAACTTTGTCTAAATGAGCAGTCAGTTCCTTGTGCCTATGAAATGACAGACACAGGAAAGTGATATGCTGTAAACGCTAAAACAGCAGTTAATCCCTTGAGGATTTAGCTGTACTGCATGTTTCACATTGTATTATTATATAAACAGTTTTTTGTCATTTTTGTCTTGCTTCCAGCGACGTTTCTCTGCTGCTAAATTATCACATCTCTGCTATCAAACTGCAAAAATGGCCGAATGTTGGTGTGGAACGCTCTGTGACCTGGAGGGAAGAGCGAGGTGAGAAGAGTCTCTGTTGCATTTAAAAAGAGCACACCAAACGAGTTGCCTGTGGAGCTGCAATCGAGGCAAAATGCTTTGCAGTTCCATTTTATTTTGACCACAACTGAATGATAGCATTACATGTTTCTTCACCAACAGATCTGAACTGTTGCCTGCTGTGAAATTGTGTTTGCATGTGCTGTATTTCAGATGTTTTGTTCCTCTCCAAAGCCTTGTCAGTCCTTAACACTGACGCCAAATATACTTTAATAATCTCCAAACAGTACAGCGTAGGTGCATCAAAAGGATTAATGCTACACCAAATATGTCACCTCACGCAGCTTGGAAGGGTGGAAAAATGCAATGAGTAGGTGGATAAATTGTGAGCTTGTGCTTGTGTGGCATTTAGGTTTATAGGATCTTATTTCTGCCAGAAGAAGAGATAAAGAAAATGAGGGTCCAGGAGATGCTTGCAAATAGTTTTTTTTTCTTTAAGGACGTCATATGAGGCCATAGCTGGAGTCTTATTGTGGCCAAAAATAAAACACATTTCACTTTCTACTAATTCCATTAGTTCAGTGTAGTCAGATGTAGTCAGGTTTATATTCGATTTAGCTCAAGCTTCCCCAGTCAAGCAGCGAGGTAGTAACTGGTTTTATAGAAGTAGTAAAGAAACAACTTTAGCACCAGGCCTCATTTAGGCCTACAACTGATTTGGTAAAAAAAACAAAAAGCCCAGGTGCTTCTACTGACTTGTTCATCTTTCACCTGCCAATGGGATGTGAAGTTGTTTATATATGTTTTGACTCTATTGTGTAGCACCAGCCACACTAATGGCTGCTCATTCACACGTCACTAGTGTTTTCATCTGACCCATTCTGCTGTCTGTTTTATGCAAATATACACAATTAATGCAAAACCACTAAATTCTAAATATGTTTGTTGGCAGTGTAAAATATATTTGTATTCAGTTGGTAAAGGTGGGATTCTACAGCTAGAATGTTATTTTGTTTCATTTCTGGAGAAAAATCTAATTTAGAAAATATAAGGGGGGAAACATCATCAGTCGACTTATTGTTTGTTTCTGACAGGAACAACCTAGTTTTCAGAGTTCATTTTCCTGCAAACATGGACTGTTCTAATTGAAACAAATCCTCCAGACCCCAGATGGGTTTTTTTATGGAGTCTGAGCAGATTTTAATTTAAAGTCAGTCTTTGATGGATGAATGACTGAGGGAAAAGATTAAACACTGAGAAATCACAGAAAGCTTCTCTGCTTGTGCTTGACAAGATTGATATTGTAACTGTCTGTTTTACAATAGTTTGTATAATTATCAGCAGTCTGGGATGACTTCATCTTCCCAGACTTCTGGTTGGTTGCAGTAACCTTTGCATGTTAATTTCAAAATAATCAAAACATTATGTTAAAATTCTTAAATAAGGTTGTACATGGTGATAAAAATGAACATGATTATGTTTCTTTTTGTGTTGCATCAATAATACACTCTATATGTATACCAATATCCGCTGTATCTGGCAGCGCTCTTAATAAGCAGCTCAATAGAAAATAGACATCTGTGTATATGTGTGTTTATTTGCATGCAAGCATGTGTGGGCAGCATTAGTTGAGACAGCATCGATTTGTGTTCCCTCTCAGGTGCCAAAAGGCTACATGCAGCAGTAAGAGACAGTGTTAGTAATGTCTGCCGCCCCTCAGGCTGACAGGCACAGAACATCCACAGGCAGCCAAACAAACACATACACAAACACTGAACCCTGGGGCCTGTCCCGATTCCAGACATCCTCATCCCGTCCACTCATGCGTCCAAAGTATCATCTTGAGCAGTGTGCTGTGATGCCCATCTGCCACAATATTTGAAGCGCTGCCCGTGTTTGTACCAAAGTCTTTTCAGTGTCGGATTTGAACCAACACCAAAACCTAAAAGCAAATGCGCAGTTGCAAATTGATCCATGGACCATCATGTTTAAACACCAAGAGCTGAAAAATCGTCTGCTAACTCTGGGCTAATGAGCTGTAGGTCCTTGCTAGATATCAGGACATTACCACATCATCCTGGAGGCTAGTTAATATATTAATAAGGCCTTTTTTCTTTCTTTTATCTTGTTGTGACTGAACTGAGAAACTTTGACCCCAAAAAGTATTTAGGAATTTTGAGAAGCAATTTTTATAAGAACTTTATAGGACCAGGTATTATTGTTTTTCTCCAAAGGCCTTCAGCCAGACCTTGCAGGATTTTTTGTCATTGATCATTGGATGCATTTAGTTAGGAAAAAAAGATTCTTTAAGGGAGGAAGAGAAGAAATCCTTCTCTGTACACCTCACAGGTTATAGCTGAAGTTTCATCTTCATATGATTAAACTACTAGCCTACATTTGACCCTGTAAAATCCCAACGAGGCCAAAGACACCAAGACAAACTGCAAGTTTAACCTCAGCCAATGAATGTTGAAGATGCAAAACAGTGAAAACTGAGATGCTGTGTGTGGATTTATTGCTAGACAGATATGGAAGTCCTCACTGAGAGTGTACAGGGGAAACAAATTGTATCTGTTGGCAAGAAGTATTTAAATGTCTTTTTTTTTTGGTAACATCTGGTTAACGAGCTTGAAACCAGATTGTATACACTCAGTACTACATCATATGACACAGTGTGAGGGAATAGTCAAGTTACCCTTACTGGACCTGGTTATCAGTAAGGGTGTGAATATTTCCAATGTCTCTGTAACTGATGTTGGATTAATTTGCACATCCTCTATAAAGTCAGTACCAACGCTGTGCCTAAACAAAACAAATACAGGAAAAATGACCCAATTTCAACTACTTAATTATAAAATCCTAGAGGAAATTATAAGACAATTAAGCTCCAGTTCCTGCTGTCTGGATGTTCTACCCACACATTTCTTTAAGAAAGTCCTGCTTGTTGTTGCTACTGATCTGATCCAAATAGTAACTCATCGCTCTCATCAGGCGTTTTCTCCCAGGCTTTGAAAACGGCAGTAATCAAACCACTGATAAAAAAGAACAATTTGGAAAATCACTACTGCAGAATTACAGGCCGACCTCTGACCTCTGACCTCCCATTCATAGGTAAAGTTATTGAAAAAGCTGTTTAAACAGTTAAATAGCTTCCTAACGATAACCAACTGCTTTGACTCCTTCCAATCTCACCACAGCACAGAAACTGGCCTAGTCAAAGTGTTCAGTGATATCTGTATAAATACGGACTGTGGGAGAACCACAGTGCTGGTTCTGGTTCTGTTGGACCTCAGTGTTGACCATGACATTTTACTGAATGGACTGGAGAGTTGGGTCGGACTCTCCGGTCCAGTGCTTAACTGGTTTGAATCTTACATAAAGAACAGGGATTTCTTTGTTTCAATTGGAAACTTCTCATCAAAGAGGTCAAAGGTCACATGTGGGGTACCCCAAGGTTCAATCCTAGGACCCTCTTATTCAATATTTATATGCTCCCACTGGCTCAGGTTACAACAGGAAATAATATCAGCTACCATCACTATGCAGATCACACACAGCTCTACATTATGATGTCACCGGTTGACCTTTGACCCCATCCAATCACTGAACAGATGCTTAGAACAGATAAATGTGTGGATGTGCCAAAACTTCCTCCACCTGAACAAAAACAAAACTGAAGTTATTATTTTTGGACCTAAAGAGGAACAATCTAGAGTTATAGATCTAGAGTTATAGATCTAGAGTTATAGATCTAGAGCTATACATCTAGAGTTATAGATCTAGAGCTATACATCTAGAGTTATAGATCTAGAGCTATACATCTAGAGTTATAGATCTAGTTATAGATCTAGAGTTATAGATCTAGAGTCAGTGCACAGCTTCAGTTATTACAACTAAAAACCAGCGATCAGCCCGAAACCTGGGAGTAGTGATGGACTCTGACCTGAACCTTCAGAGCCACATAAAGACAGTCACAAAGACGGCCTTCTATCACCTGAAGAACATTTCCAGGATTAAAGGACTAATGTCTCAGCCAGATCTAGAGAAACTCATCCATGCCTTTATCTTCAGTCGTATTGATTATTGTAACGGCGTCTTCACAGGTCTGTCCAACAAATCAATCAAACAGCTGCAGCTGATCCAGAATGCTGCTGCTGGAGTTCTGACTAAAACCAGGAAGATAGAGCACTTAACACCAGTTTTAAAGTCCCTCCACTGGCTCCCTGTAGCTCAAAGAATAGACTTTAAAATACTGTTATTAGTTTATAAATTACTGAATGGTTTAGCACCACAATACATTAAAGATCTGCTGCTGTTGTATCAACCTTCCAGAACCTCTCAGGTTCTGGTTCTGCTCTGCATCCCGAGAACCAGAACCAAACGAGGAGAAGCAGCATTCAGCATCTATGCACCACAAATCTGGAACAAACTTCCAGAAAACTGTAAAACAGCTGAAACACTGACTTCCTTTAAATCTCAACTAAAAACCCACTTGTTTAGAGTTGTATTTGAAACGTAATCAATTACAAATTTATTGATGGAACTTGACTTAATGTCGTGTTTTGATTGTTGACTCTATGTTACAATTGCACAAAAATCTGTGAGGGACGGTGGTTTTCCAAGGGAAAATAAAATTTTTCTCTAAGCCAACTGGTGGAAACTTGTGGGATCAGATTAAGTTAACTTTTGTTATTGTCTATGTTGTGAGAAATTATTGATTAAATTTTTGGTAAATATTTTTGATTGAAATAAACAGCATTTTAATATTTTTTTAAGAATCTAGTTGGAAAAGAGTTCATAAACGAATCACCTGTTAACCGCAGCCTTTTCTTTGACTCATTTTGTTATGGAACTTCAAAGGCTGTGACGCCCTCTAGTGTTCATGATGCTCACCTCCATGAGACACTTGTTAATCCCTTTGGACAGAGAGGCAGCCTGTGACACCAGTACTTGAAACAAAGCACTGGAATAAACTTGGCAGTCTTTGCTGTCTGTGTTTACTCTGCTACAGCCTTGGTGTATAGACCATGCAAATCCCACTGAGTGTATACACTGGTTTTAGTTGTTCAAACTATGGGCACAAACTTCCAAAAGGAAGAGAAACGACAGAGGAAGACAGAAGAGATTTACATCTATCTTGATGTTTATCCTTAAAAATGCCACAGTGTTCATAAATTAAGATGAGCTCAGCCTTAAAGCACTGTCAACTTGGAAGAGATTTGTGTAAGTATAGACTATGACAAAAATAATTATTTTGCCTCTTTGTGTAAAACTTGTAAGATAAATTGTACATTTAAAAAATATATAAAGATGTTTTTATGTTCCAACAAGTTAATGCTGAAACGTTAGATCTTGGTTCTTGAACCAACTATTCAACAGATGTCAGTCGGACAAAGAAAAAACAGTTTTTCTGTATTCTGTACTTAATATGCACACATAAACACACAGTAGTACAGTGGGTTGCTTCATTAGTCAGGGTTAATAAAGTGTAAAGGATTTTTATTGGTGCTGACAAGCCAGCTGGCTAAGGACAACTTACTGTCGAGAGGTCAGTGAGGAAGAAAATAGACAATATTTTGAGGAAAAGACACGGGAGAAAAAGTATAGATTTTGTTTGTTTGGGCCACATTTATTGTAAAACATTGATTAAAAATAAACCCTTTGATAAAAAGACAGCAAAAAAAAGATAGATGAACCATCTAAATAAGAGAAAATGGATAGGAAAGGCAGAAATAAAGATAAGAGAACAGGAGATGGAAAACAAAGACATCACATATAAGAGGAGGTAATTAATGGAAACAAGTAACAGTTGAAAGAAAGCGGATGTTAGATAAAGGACTGACATGGATGCACAACTACAAAGACTAGCAGCAGGAGCTTAAAGCAAAGTATGATGTGTGAGGAGAGTTATAAGGAAGGGAAGCCTGTCAAACATTTAGAGAAAGAGAAAATGCTTAAAGATACAAAACACAACTAAAGGACTGAATCGGTAAAGTAATGCCAAGCCATACAACTTTCAGAACAAGCAAGACTCAAATTTAAAGCTCTAATAGTACGAAAACACCTGGAGCACAAACCTGAAAGGAAAACTGAGCTTTTGAAAAAGTTTCTGTATTTCTGATCAGCCTTTTTTACTGACCAAATTTTGGCAGATCTTTTCTTACAGCCACATTTTATCTAAATGTTTGTTTATTTCTGCAGCTGAAAACTCTTACTTCTCAGGGAGTCGAGCGTTTTTGTGTCTGATGCAATATGTGTCGTTCTGAAGGTTTATTCCAGGGGTCACCAAACCCGGTCCTTGAGGGCCGATTGCATCCAGCTCATTTTAGTTCTCTCCCTGGTGGCACCAACAACCTTTTCAGCATGTCAATGTTCTTCTGAGGCCTTCTAACGAGCCATCATCTGATTCAGGTGCGATAAACCAAGGAGAGAACTAAAACATGCAGGAGGCCGGCCCTCGAGGACCGAGTTTGGGGACCCCTGGTTTATTCCAACACCTGCACAGGTACACAGTAACAATGTCTTTACCAGTGGCTTTTAATTGAATTTTTCAAAGCGTTTGGAAAAAATACAAATGCATAACATAAATTATTAGATTAGAGCTCCATTAAAACACAGCAGAGTTTTCTACCCTGACAAAGTCGTTTTGTTTACCTTAGACTGATGTAAGTCACAACTGGAGACAGAGACAAATAAAGATTGTGTCTGTCATTGAGAGGTGACTGTCCTGCCAGCTAACACAGTGCAAAGACAGATATGTGAAGCACGAGCGCATGGGTGTGTGTGCGTGCGTGTGGGAGTGTGTGTTTAGGTTTTATTGGGCGTCTCAGTAATGTCCTTAGAGATCCAGACAGGAGTCTAACCAAAGTCACCTCCTCATGAGCTCTCAGACTGTCTGCGTGTGTGTGTGTGTGGGCGTGTGTGTGCGTGTGCGTGTGTGTGCGTGTGTGAACCCCAGCCTTTTTCTGCTTTTGTAGGAGTGTGTGTGCTGAATGCCAGAAATCTGCTGTTGAACATCAGAAGCTGTGGGAGTCCTGAAAAACCTGCAATCAGAGTTAACTGGAAAACATAATCAGGAGGAAGAACAAATTACAGCAAATAGCATAAAAATGGTTTGCAGCTGCATCCTCAAATATTGACTCACACAGCTCATGTTCTCTCACACAAATCCTTTTTGGACCCTGGATCCTCACAGGGGAGGATGTGGAAACATTTCTTCTGAGTGTAAATTCAACATGCAGGTACTGAAGGGATTTGCTATAGAAATTGCCCTCCGCCCCATGCATACACACACACACACACACACACGTGCCAGAACTCACTGCTACAGTTTATGGCCTGGGCTCCTGCGTCTCAATGAGTTTATCCATATTTATTGATTTATTTCACCTGGAGCATTTTTATTGACAAAAACAAAATAACACATTTTATTACTGTCTAAAACACTAAAGAGATTCTTAATGATTTGAAAGGTATACATTTCAGGAAAGACCGGAACTGAATTGAATTGAACTGGAAAGTATGAGTAAATTACAGGTGTGTTTTCTGCTTTTGTACATGGAGCAGCTTAGGACAAAATCTATATCTCCATACAGAATGTTTAAAGACTCCCTCTGAGTGTGTTGAGGCGGCAGTCAGAGTGATGTGTTGTAGCTCAGATGAAGGGATCCTAGAGGTAATAGACCTGATGACAATGATCCATTACCACGCCGTAGGCCTGCTTCTGCAGCCAGCACCACCCTCAACACAGACAGACTAATAGAGTCAGACAGACACATGAAACACTGAAACACATACTGCATGTCATACTACCTGCCTCATATACACATCCATCTACACAGGTCATCCACAAACTCCCATCGATTATTTAATGTTTCATAATCTCACTGAACTCTACGGAGTACAGAACATGCACTCTGGGAATGATTAGTTTATAACAATGAAAGAAGAGATTTTATTTGGGAAACTGGACATGAAGGTTTTCTGTGAGGAGAACAACAGGAAGGATTTCAGACTGTATAACACAAACAGGACTTGTTGGAAATTGTTGCATCTCATGATAGAAATGGTGACTGAAGTTTGAAATTCCCACACAAAGTCTTACTTTAGCATTGCAAAAATAACACTTCAGACTTTAGACTTGTGTCCTAGAGCCTCAAAACTGAAATTAGTGTTGGAACTAAGACTGGAGCCGTGGTGACAGGTTTAATTCAAAGTGAAAGGAAGCTGATATTTTTGTGTGGGTCTGCTTTTAGATGAGTTACAGTTTACAGCTGCTGGACATTTTTGGATGCATTTTATTTTTTTAGCCAGTGACGTTGCTGGATTATGGACTGCATAACAATATCATAATAATGACCACATGAATGTCTCATAAAATTAATATTATATTGAATAACTTTCAGCTTTTTGGTAAATGTTCATGAAATAATTTAGAGCCTGTGATAAATTGTACCACTCTGGAATTCTAACCTGCAGAGTTTAGAGGGATTCTGGATGTTGTGGATTAAATGTTAAAATGTTCATTTCAGTTGTTAGAGACAAATGGGACAAAAGGCTTGAAACATGATTAGGAGTGTCTATAACTAAACCTAGTTGTAAACTGTTAAAGGAAGAAAGTTACTAAGTTAGCTTAATTTGGAAAAAGCTTGGCTCTCTATTTCTTCCTATTTCCCGGGTCCATCCAGCGAGGAGTGTGTGCCAATCAGGAGCAACATGCGTGATGACGTCACAGAGTTACAGCGTTTAATCTCACAACAAGCAACGTATGAGTTAACAAGAAAACTGCAGAGTTACAGAGACATACATTCATTACCTGAGACAAAAGAATTAAAACAAAGACAGAGACAGAGAAAGAAAAAGCAAAGACATGTCTTTGGAGAAGGCTGAATGCCAAAACGGCAGGAAATAACAGCAATCTAACTTATTATTATCGTGTTCAATCTCTTTATAGTGGAGGCGTTTCTCTCCTTGTTAATGTATTCATTAAGGCGTACCCCTGGTTCGACCAACCAGGAGCTCCCCTGGACACTCAGAGGAACTTAGACCTTCCCTTAATTTCACGCCAGAGATCAAAGGCCATTTGGTCTCTGGAAGAACAATGGAGCAAGCAGCTGCATCCTAGTCTTCTGGCTCTAACAGATACCTGTGACATTCGGAGTGCTTCCCGGCCAAATCAAGTAATTTAGTTTAAGGAAAGATTATCTTCACAAACCTAATTCTGGTCTACTGCATTCAGCATTTTCCAAAGATTTAAGTCCTTGCTTTATCACATAAAATCCTGAACAGTTTTCTAATACTAAACAACACATTTTCATTGAAACAATTTCCATTTGGTTCAGATATTATCATAGACAGTAAAATTTTCAAATACATTCAGCATTCACCATTCTAAACTTAGATAATGCACTTTGATTAAAACTTGCTATTAATACTTAGAAAACTGTTAGTGATCTCAACATTCTATGTTGCATTTTAGTTTAAACCCTGCCAGATGTGGTTCTAAAAAACCTTTGATGTTCTGTGAACCATACAGGCTTCTGCCCTGCAATAGATGCTAATTTCGTGGCTTCCTGAGCCCTGATAACAATACTAAAAGATCTCCTTTGATCTGCATCTAGTTCCTGACCTTTGACATTTACTCTGGTGGATAATTTCCTGTAAATTCTTTACAGAATATCTGTTTAAAACTAAGAAATTTATACAACATAGAATGTATTCTGGATATGTTGTATTAACTGTTAAGAAATTTGTTCAAAATCAGACTGTTCAATATACCTTTTACACCTGGGGTAAGATTAGCTGTATTAAGCACTAAAAATAATAATTTTCCGTAACAAAACACAACCTTTATCTTTAACTGTAGTTCCTGGTTGGTGATTTTTAGCCACTTTGGATAAATCTTTCATTGTAAGATTTTTGGCCTTGAAGTTGGATCCGTCACATCTGGCCTCTCAGTTTGATGACATCCTATAAAGTTGGCAGATTGTGATCTTCTTGTAGCCAGAAATAATTCAGTTCAGCAAATATTAAATTTTATGTCTGATAGTTTGACTTTATGACTAAAGCTTGCACTGTGTGACATGTGCAAGTCTTTTATTATTTTTCTACGTTTTGTGTGGGTCTGCTTTTAGATGTAATTTACACCTTTTTCACCACAAACATCTTCAGGCAATCCAGGTCTTGGAGCTGAGTACTGTATGAATCTGGATGTTGCAATAATGAGCTGGAGGATGTTTCAACAGAGATCCATCCTGCTACCTGAACATTTTCCTTAATAAGGAAGCTGGCTAAAAATAATTTACCTGGAAATAAAAAAATAGAAAGGAGAAGACTCAGATGCTGTTAAGTTTACAGGCGTTGCAGGTTACAGTTTTCTACCTGCCTCTGAGTAAATGCATAACTTGTTTGGGTCACTTTATAATGAACGGGGTCGTCGGTAAATGTGAGTTTGTGTTGCGTGTTCTTGAAGACTGAGGCATGCGATGATCTGCACAGACACACTGGGTTCAGATGTCGTTGTGCTTCAGGCTACATCTGCTCTGTCCTGGATGAATAAAACCAGGGACAAGATTTACGCATGTGGGCATGGACAATGTTTGCACATATCTAAGGATGCACCTGCACAGTCAGAGTATAAATAATGTAAAACTTTCCTTCGCCTACGATGTTTCCAGGAACTCTGGAGACTGATGTAAAGTTACTTTGCTGGTGTGTGTGGATGTGTGTGTGTGTGTGTGTGTATGAATGTAACTGAGGTTGAGTGTGTTTGGCACATACTTTGTGTTGCACAAGCACAGAGGCAGAGGAATGGTCAGAGGTCTTACCCTTCCACCCTTATAAAAAAACCAGCAGGAAACAAAGGAATTCTTTCTGTATTTCATCATCTGGCACATAGTCTTACTTCTGGTTTGCTGCATCTTGCAATATTCACATGAATATGGATTACATATGATTAAGGCTGCATGCCCTGTTAAAGGTTTGTTCAAGTTGGATAAACTTTTCCTACCTAGGTACAAAAAAGTTGTATGACTTCTTTGAGTAGACTTATTCCTGTTGAATGGAACATGTTTGTCCAAGCAGGTGCCGTTTTGGTACAGCTGAGATTATTGCATTCAGAGGTTCATGAAAAAGAACTCCATTTGAATAATAAGCAGCGTGAGGTAAAATTTTATGGTTTGAGCAACTATCTTACTGAAGAATAAAGTGTGCTCATCACATTTTTACAGATCTGCCCTCTGCATTATTACTGGCTACTAATGTATTCTTCGTAAAGAACCGTAAAGTGTTACCTAACTAACCATCTAAGACAAACTAAAAGCATTAATAATAGGCTCATGTTATAGCATTTATGCAAACTAAACACTTTTAGTTGGAGTTGAACCCATTGTGGGTTAGATTCTGACTTGTGTTTACCTAACTGGGATTGTTTCAGCTTCTTTCACTTTATCGAAGCTAGGTTTGCTAACAAAGTTATCTACTATAGATATAATAGTAACTACTTATATCCTTTCTAAAGAATCTCTTTTCCAAAAACTAATCTATGTCTGGGCTTTATATCATGCTATAATATTATTCCTCATCAATATCTGGAGAGTTGCTTTGATAATCCTGGAGTGTCCTGTGGCAGTCATTACTATCAGTGCAATTAAAAGCTTATTGTTAGCTTGTGGTAGCCCAGATAGCTCAGCTAATTAGCCTGCTAATATCTGCTTGTTTCCCAAAACGCAGAATGATAGAGAAAAACCATGTTGAATATTTTTATCTATTCCTACAGTAAATTAAGTTGATTTCCAGGAGTTCATTTAGAGCTCCCATCACAGATCAATCAATTCTAAATATCTTTTCTTAACTATCATGGTGTTTAGTTGATAGCAAAACATTTTATCACCCCAGATGAAATAACTGTTAAGATTCAGATCTAAAAACATCTACAACTGGTAAAAAATGTAAAACTGTCTCTAAAACTAAGTATATCCTTCAACAGCTTACAGAAACACCATAGCAGCAATAAATATGGATCACTTCTGTGGAAGAATTTCAGCCAACTCTTCTTTACAACAGTCCTTCAGTTCATTGTTTGCAGACATTTTTTCTGCTCAGTTCTTTTCAGAGCTGGTTTATACCTCCCACTGCGCTCTACTGTCAGCTCAGCCACAAAACCCATACAGAGAAAAACCCTCAATCTTTATGTGGTCAGTAGGGTCTGCAAGGACGCCCAGCAGGAGTCTGTGTGCTGTCCAGACTGCGGCTCCAACAGGGACAGAGGGGCATCCGTTGAAAAGATGCCCAGACGACAAGGAAAAAGACGGGTCAGGACAACAACAAGGATGATTGTTTGCTTTTGTAAAGAAATAGTGTAAGAAGACCCACTTGGATTAATTATTCCTCAAAAACACAAAATGACATTTGTCACCTGGTGAGAAATCACTTCCACAACTTCAACTGTTTGTGTTTAAAAGCAAGAGCTTCAAGTTGACAATTATCAATTGAGCTCTAGCAACAAAAAATATTAAAATGTTTAAATCATAACTATCAGCATAAAAGTGTGAAAAGGTTTTCTCCATTGTGATTTTATTTTAAGATTAACATTTTATTAATCTTACAATTTTAATCTTAAAATTTCCCATCAGATCGAGTGTAAAGGTAGTCATGTTGTTGAACATGCCCACAAAATATAACATTTTACTATATGTACTTTTGTAAAATTTTGGATAAATATGAAATTTATGATGTTTAAAACACCACTTTTATTTATTTTTTCTAGGTTTTGAAATTAAAGAAAACTATTTAACCTTTAAAAAAGATACATTTTGTGTCAAGGGATGCCTATATTTGTGAGAAAATAAAAAAAATTATCATATACTTTCCAACCTGTAACAGGAAAAATTATGCTTTTCATGACTTTTGGTGTGAAAATTCAATGCAATTAATACAAGAAAAATCTGGGGTTTTTTGTTCTTTTTTGTTATTTTTCTCCAAAGAGCTACCTGTGCAGGTCGCAGCTCTCTGGCTAAGAACCGACTCTGGACAGGAATGATCTCCTGTAAAAATCTACTTTCCAGAATTTCTGAAGACACTTTGATGTCTATAGTTGTTTTGTTGTTTTTTACATCTTCTTTCTATTCTATCCAGAATTATCTCTGGGGTCTCCAGATGAGTCTTTACGGTCAAAAGCTCTTTCCTGGAGAAGCGATGGCAGGAGAACTTGATGTCCTCATAACAGATTTAAAAAAGAAAAGTGGACCCACAAGTATTCTGGGGCCCCAACTGTTGTCTTAGTTTGCTTCATATCCACTCTGAAGTTCATAAATCAGTCCATGGAGACTTTGGGCTTGTCTTAATACTTTATCCAAAAGAAAGACAGCAAAGCTCCACAAGTTTTCATTCCAAAACTTGATGACGATTCTCAGTCAGTAAAATATGCAGATGTTTTCCAATGAATGATTTGATAGTTGGTTTAGCTGGTTTACTCTTTGCTTGACGTCTCATTTTCTGAATTTACTTGCCTCTTCATTCCATTTTCATCTCACTCTTGATCAATTCAGATATTTTAGCCCATTACACACCACTCATTCTGTTCATTTCAAATTGTTTTAATTGGACCCTTGACTGAAATGGCAAGTTTAGAAATGCATATTCTTGGCTACCTGTCATCATGTCTAACAGCTGAGGGGTAACATTGCATTTCTCGATCTGAAGAAATGTCCAATTTCTGTCATATTGTGAGAAGGATATAATTTATCTATGGCTCAAAACTCAAACCAAGTGTCTAATAATTGGGGGGAATTATGAATTTCTGTCTGAGTGTGAAAAGGCTTCCTGTGTGCAGTTTGTTGTGATGGATACCAGTGACACGATGGCTCAGTTGGAACCTCGTTTCTCGTCCGTCTTTTAAAATAACTTGCAGTTTCCTATTTCAGTTTCACGATCTGTTACAAACTCCATAATATAATGTGAAATCTGATCACTTTTTATACTGGAAAATATAAGCCCTGGTGAAGATTTGTGTCTTGCAATGCAGTAGTTTAGTCTCAAACTGAAAGTTGTGGGAAATTGTAACCTTTAATCCCATGATAAGAAGTAAAGGTTGTTAACAAAATCATGCTGGCACAATTGTTAGCCACCCTGCTGCCAATATGTTTTACTGCTGCCTTTTTTTTTTTACTAATGGTTAAGGCTCAGTCTTGGATCTGAGCTAATGTAAACCATTTCAATTTGTTTTCATTTAATAACAGACTTCTTTGTCACTGCCAGACTATAAGTATGCTCCATAACTTTTTACTTCTTGCATACTCCCTTCAATGTTGGTTTTTCCTCATTTGTGACTTTTCTTTTCCCCCTTTTTACTTTGTCACACTTCAGTTTGTCTTCCATCATCCCATCCTCATTTCCACCACCTTCTAGGCCAAAGGCTCGGGGAGAGGATGCTGATGGGTGTTGGCACACTACTGCTACTGGTTTCTGATGCCAAGTCTTTGGTGCAAATGATTCTACAGCAAAGCTTGTGTGTATTTGTGAGTATCTGCATTCTACAGTAGTTGGCAAAAGCTCAGTAAAAGAATTGCATATTTTTATTTGTGCCTGATTCTCATGTTTTCTGTAGATTTGTGTCTGTGTGCTTTCCTACCCCCGTGTGTTTCTGTGGTTTTGTCAAGAAGAGTGGTTGACACTCCCCTATAAACCTGTTTATATACTTTCTCCACATTGTTTACTGTTAAGAAAAAATATATTTTAAATGAAGCAAAGCTGTGCTTAGTGCCTTTTTAGTGAAAGCTCTTTGTTTCATATTTTCTTACTAAGATGTTACAAACTGGATGTGACTTTTCTGTTTGTCTACAGAATCTCCTCAGGTTCCTTCGCTCCCTCTCTTTTCTCTTTTCTCAGTTTTGCAATTAGCAGATTCCAGTCTTTGTTCTCACAGATAAACCCACATATCATGACACTATCTGTGTTTCTATTGACCAAATAATTGCTCAATTTGACATTTAAAAAAAAAATAGCTAAATGGATTGCGGCAATAAAAAATAAAAACATTCGTATTTGGATAAAATGTCTTTCTTCTAAGCTGAAGTGGGTTTTTTTCGGCTGTATTGAAATTTTATTACACAAAAATGCAATGCAAACACTTTTTTTCAATTCATGAGTCACATGATGAACAACGGGATGCTACTACTGGCAGAAACCATGAAGAAGTACAGCAGGAAGTAGTTAGAGGAGCATGACATGGCATGTTATTAATGACTTATTGTATAAACAAACTTATTCACATGTGATTTGAATTGAGTTTCTTGTTTAATGGCCAAATTTAAGTTTTTCCACATTAGTAAAATATTGATGTTTTGTGTAATGGAAACGGAGCTACTGACTTTTCCATTCCCAGAGATATAAAGTGCTACATACAGAATAGTAAAGGAAATAAACAGGATTGATTCCTGGATTCATTTAATTTTGGTGGTTTAAACTAAAGCAGCAACATGAGGGGCAACATGAAGAATTTAATGTTCATTTCATGAAGTTTGTTTTGTCAGTGCTTTTAATCTAATCTATCTTTTGAGACTTTGACCATTTATTTGTCGTACTTTAACATTTTTAGCACTTCATAAAGTAGCTCACATTGCTGGTTCTACTCAGCATAATGAAGAATACTGCAGGCCAGCAGAGCTTACAGCATCTACATGTGTCTAAAATGTAAATCTGCAAACAGAATGTTTATTGCTGTTGAAAGGAACTTTAAATTAATTTCCTCAAATGAAGAACCAAACAAATAAAATATCCCACTCCTTCATTTATTATGTATGCATTTAAAATTGAAATAGATGTAAATGTTCAGCTACATTTTGCAAAGTTAACTGTTGCTAGACATAAAATTGTTGCTCTTCTCATTTGCTCTTCTGTTTTGCTTGTGGAAAGAGATGCATTATGCATTTGGACACCAGATTTTATCGCCTGATAATATACATGGATCATTGCTTGAGTTGTATTTTCTTTTGAGTTAATAGTGTTCAGTTTAGCTAAAAGAAACAAACTGATTTATTGTTTATTTATTTATTTTGGCCTTCCTACAGAACTAAAATTGAAGTGTGACAGTTAACTCCTTACAGAAACACAGTTGTTGTTGAAAATGCAACAATAAATGCAGCTAGAAGCTCAAGGTTAGTGACAGTTAAATGAAAATGCTTAATAATTGCACATTTGGTGCTTATGTTTCTGTTAAATGGAAAAAATAATTCTGGGTTAAGTTGTACCTGCTGTCCAAATTTGAGACAATATTAAGATTCTTCAATTAGCACTGGTTTTAAATTAGATGGTTTTAGACAGATCTCAGTTCTGGACATACAAGACAGAATAAGGCAGACAAACCCAGCCAGAGTAACTTAATCCTGCAAAGTATGTGGTGTTAAAATGATTGCAACTTTTTCACAACATGTTTCAATCATTTTTATATTAGAGCTGAAAGAACAGAAGACATTAACTCTGAAAACACTCATTAAAAAAAGGTTAAATTTGTGGATAACATGGTAAATATTAGCCCTGTTGACAGATTAGACCACCTGAGCTGTGTATCATTGCAGCTCCTCCAGAGGAATCCTGGGCCTTTTGACTGCTTTGTAATGTAAAAATTGAAAACCACACATCATGTTTTGTACTGGACTTTCTGTTGCATAAAATACATTGATATTTATTTGTGTACAAACAGAAAGAAAGAGGATTATTCTAAAAAATGTGTTTTGGGGGGAAGCATTAGGAAGCTTGTTTTACAGGAATACATCGCAAACATGCCAGATTGAAACAAACCATACTTATCCTATAAACTGAAAATAGTACAAGAATCTTCAACAGCAACGTGGTTAACACGTTTGTCCTCCAGGACTTAATTGTGCAATCAGTAACGGAATATGCACTCCTAAATCTGGTTGGCAACTGGAGGTGATTTGGCATTTTCTAAATAAGTATATGGCTGCATAACGTACAGTTCCTGCTCCCAATTTAACTCATCTAATTACATGCCTTTGGAATTTGGATTGCACAGCAGCATGGCGTGCGCTTTTGGGAGCAACTTTGAGTTATGTGATGGTTTTCAGAGCCAGAAAGAGCGCCGGAAATATGGGCTGGTTCTGGCTGCCAGAGAGAACCCAGTTTGTTTTACCTCTATCTCCTCTCATGCAGGGCTCTGTCTTTCTCTGCCTCCATGTGTTTTGTTTTCTTCGGAGGATTTGGAGGTCTCCAACTCGCCCATCCAAATCCATTGTGTTCAGTATATTCTCTTCCAATCCCCATATTTCTCCATTCTTTCCTCTCATTCCTCCCAACCTTGATTTTCCTTTAGTTCTCTTTTTCTCCCTCCTTCTCTCTAACTGAAACCTTTTCTTATTTCATTAAATATTTTTGCCTAATCCTGTTGGATTGTTGTTCTCTTGTCATTTCTTGTTTCTCCGTTACCTGATCATTTTAAGCTTCTCAATCCTTTTTTATTTTTGACACCTCTGCATTTTGCATATAAACAGATTTATTTACTTCATTTATTGTGGCCCTAATCAGAGATGGGCAGAGTAGGAGAAACAGCAAACTCAGGTAAGAGTGGCTTTGATGTAGCTTTACTCAAATAAGAGTAAAAAAGTATTTGGTAAAATGACTTCTTCAGTCCTAAGTGTTGGATCCTAATATTTTAAACATTTTGTAGTGAGATTTATGTGTAAACTCTGGTATTTTAAAGATTAAAACTGTCTAAAATGTGCAAAATAATGCCCTCCAATGGATTGGTGCCCTTTCCAGGAAGCGCCCTGATTCTCACTGAATAATTTATTCAGTGAATAAACCAGAGTAGCGTATTACTTATTCAAGCAATACTGTAACATTACTCAAGTAGAAGTAAGAAGAATTTTTTCAAAAAGTAACTCAAGTAAATGTAACTAGTAACTGCTCACCTCTGGTAAGGGTCGGCTTTTATTGATTTATTATTAATCATGATAAATTTATTTTTGATGATGTCAATAAATTCAAGTTAATCATGTTTAAAAGCCTTTAAAATAGTTTGTACTGTCAGGATTTTTATTTTTACTTTTTTCTCCACTATTTCTTCAAGAAGAGTTTCAATAAATATAAAGTTTGAAAATATGATTAAAGTTGATGTTTTTAGTTTAGTGATACAAATTACAACTTTTATATGACTGCAGTGTTACAAACAAATACAGTCACCTAAAAAGAAGAAATAAATTATTATTGTCACTTTTTTCACAGTATTAACAAAAAATAAAGATAAAACTTGAAGTCCATCCTGGTGCTCATGTACCTCTGGCCATAACGCAGAATCTACATTAAAGTTTTAAAATCTTAATAATTTTGGATGATAGAATGATGAGGTAGAATATAAATTTACTGTTAGACGTAATTTCTAACTGGGTTTCACACCCGTTTCTGTCAACTGTTTTATCTCTCGGTCTTTCCATGTGTGCTTGCAGCTCTGCTGCGATAGGCACCTGCCATCAGCTTTCTGATGAGATTAGACTCCAATTCCAGGCAGACCGCTCGGGATGACATTTTTGCGCGACAAGCCTGTGTGGTTAAAGGTGTTCTGAACATCCTGGGAAGTCGATCAACACCACTTGCAAACACACAGAACTCAAATGGTCATTGCTGAAACCAGGCCTGGGAGTGTTTGGTAGTCCTGCTACTTCTCCAACCAGCAGTTTAAGCCCAGACGTCCAGAACCAGTTGCACGGTCATGCTTTCTACCTCTTTCAGAAACGCCCTCCATGTTGGTATGTTGTTCATGTCTCATCTTTAACTCTGCTGCTATTAATCGTTCCTCCTGGGAACCCAAAATGCCCTCAAATGGATGATTTAAGAGTATTTCTTCTATTCCAACTCCATCAGACAAAATCAGAAAGGCGGCCTCTGGCTTGTGCTTGTGAGACAGCTGTCAACTCAACGAGAAATGTTGTGATGTTTCAATGTAGAGAGATCTTATTACACCCCAACCACCCAGTATCAGTCTTCCTTCTCCTGGACAGACAGACTGCTAGTCCAACAGAAACCTTTTGGTTTTAGCATGCTTGCTGTTATCAGACATATTGTAAGTAATTTCATTCTGGCTCTATCCAGTAACTGGGACTAGATAGAGCTGCTGAATTTTAACTTTGCTTTCCATAAAAATCTTTAATCATAGAGGATTAATGATTTACCAGGGCGGTGGTGGAGTCGTGTTGGGGATTACTTTTTAACATAAATAGTCGATTGGATTGCTTGAACCTTTATATATATATATTTGTCTACTCAGGTCATTTACTTTAGATTCAGTATCTGTTTGATGCTCTGAAACATAAAAGTGTGACAATAAAATGATTCCTTCAGGGACCTGCAGTAAAAACCGTTTCTTCGGTGCACTGCTGATTGGCAAAAGGTACCTGTGAGCTTTTTAGGCATCACCATGTCAGCACAGACACTGATTCAGCTGTTGGAAGGAATCAGGTCTGTAACCTTGAAACTCTCCAACTGAGCACATGCATTAGGTCTCTGTGTGTGAAGCATCTTTGATTTCCACCATGAAATATTAAACGACAACATTAATATTTCATGGTGCACCTTTCCTCTCTTTGAGTTTTCTCGTCTTCTCCCCAATACATAAAAAATCTCTTTTTCTTGTCTTTATCTGATGTAATCTCATTGTCCCTGTTTATAGTTAAATTCCTTCCTATCCAGTTTCTTTCTCCACTTTGTTTTTATATATATTGAACCACATCCTTTGCTCATACAATGGGATTTAGGAATTTTAACAACTGCAGAGTCGATGGTAAGTTAATTCAGAGCATGTGTTGGTGGCTCACAGAGGAAACTATAATCTTTCTTCCCTGCTGTATTTAAAGTAGCACTGTTTTTATGCTTAATTAGTTAGATTCTTTTGGCTTTGAAATATTTAACTGTTATCTATTGACACAGTTCTACCACCTCTTTTTAATTATCGCAGTAGTTATATCATTTATTCACCATGTGGTGGATCATTTGGTAAAATCATTTTATTTTCAGAGCTTGTTTTTTAACCAAATTTCAACTTCCTTTTTGCTTTAAGTAATTTTTCAGTTATTTTGCAAAGCTAATTGATTTTTTTGTCAAATATTCAATCATGTGAACATTTGACAAAACTGAAGAATCAAAGATAGTAAAAATGTATCAGTCCAGAATGCCTTCAGAATAATTTATTTTAGTGTTTGGAAACAGATTTCCTTCAACAGGTCTAGACTTGACATTTCCACAAGTTGACTGGTAATTTGTATTTACACCACCATGTAATCATGATCACATTTTGACATTCATTTCATACAAACTGTCCTCTAAGTACTGGTTGTAGGTAGGACTTCACTATCATTCTTTGTATTTGTTTTTGCCTTTATTTTTGACATTTTAACTTATTGTAGGAAGAAAATATTGAATACATTGCAGCAACTTTTTCAAAATGGTTTGTTTTAATTTTGCCATAATATGGTCTCACAAAAAAGTTGAAGTTGCTGCACATAACCTTCCAAAAAAGACAGGATTTTAACATAATTAACATTTAAAGTCCAAATGGAAATGCCACCCTGACTACAAACAAAATAATGCCGTGAAGAGTTTTCATTCAAAGTGCAAAAGAAGAATTGCAATGTGGTTATTCAAGTCAACATGAACTGTAAATAATGCATAAGCAAATCCTACAGCAAACCTCAAAATGCCATTGGCAAAAAGAGAGAAAAAAATATTTCTAAGAGGATTGGACAAAGTTCAGCTGAGTTGCAGTGATTGGTGAGAAATGAAGCAAAAACAGAAAACTTTAATGCGATTGGTCGGATTTGTGGAAGAGTTTCGATGTAAATCCATGCAAAAGTTTTGAATGTAAAGTGAATTTGCATTGATAGCTGCTATAATAAAATCACAACTTCCTGAAAGAACTGGCTTCCCCATTGCTGCTAAGACAGTTTTCACTGTTCATATTAGTGCACACTAAGGTATAATTGGTGATTGAACTTTAAAATAGGTAGTTATAAGCTTTTTTGAGAGTCTAGTTCTCCCTCAGACAGAGTTCTGTTCTCTGTTGTTAATCATGAACAGTTGTGGGTTGTGACTATGAACAGTTACCCAGAAATGTAAATTCAAAAGGAAAGTTTACAGTATCAAACATTGGTGACAGAACCCTCGTTATTCCTGCTGCAGAATTCATATGGACATGATTCTCACAAAGAAAAACAACAGATGTACACGGATGATGTTAGATGTCATCTATTTCTGATTTCCTACTTGACAATAAAAATGCTTGAAAGGCACAAACACACAGAGACTGAAGACTGAAGTCCCAACCAGAATCCTTTCATTCTCACACTAAATCCTTCGCTTTCATCAGTTCTGTTTGCGCTATGTTTATATTCTCTGATCAATACGCGGAGCTGTTGTGTCAGATGTTAGTCCTGACAGCTGACATGAGCAAACTGATAGGATACAGAGGCAACAACAGTCAGCCCCCCTCATCTCCTTCTTTCTGACCCAGTTGGAACTGATGTGTGAAGATTTCTCAACACTGAAAACAGAAGTGCACAGAGGAGGAGTGAATGGAGAAGGTCACGAAGCTCCAAAGTAATCAAAAGTATAATCTTACAATCTTTCCTTCATGTTTTGATCTTCAATTATGGCTTTTTATTTTGTAACTGGAAAAAACACATCTTGAGTTGATTTGTATTTTATTTGTTGTTGCTGTTTTATATATGAAGTTCTTTCAGGAGGTAAAAAAACAGTATTATTATTATAGCACTTAAAGTTGTGCAACAATCTGGATCATTGAATCTCCTTTTTTCAGAAATAATGTTCTTTTTTTTTACTGGTTTCTAATGCATGGTTTATTCTGGTTCCTATAGAGTTGAATCAATCAGATTATTATAAAGGACAGTCTGAGTATGTCTGAGTCAATTCATGAGATGAATCTAAAACTTTAATTACTTACTTGTGTCAGCAGGTTAAAAAATGGTTTTATGTTTTTCAAAAGAATAGAATGTACCATTTAAACTTCTTCACGTTTTGTCAGATTACAAACTTCTGTGTATTTGCTGTGATTTTAAGAGGTCTCAGTGGTGCTCTGTGTCAGAATATAGTGCATAACTGTGAACTGAAAGTACAATATATATATTTGTTTGGTTTTTATTGTCATGCTTTGGAATTTCAGGCAGAGGATCTCGTTCCTTTCACGTTCCGGGCCAGAACTGCTGCACAAAACTAATACCTCAAAGTAAAATTCCTCTGGTGTAATTGATCATAAAATCAATACTGACTGGAACAAGCATTAAAAACAGGCCAAAGAGTACTGAACCCCAGACCCGGCCACAGGGTGTGGTCCAGTACAAACACCACACAAATACAGGCTTTTTTCAAAAAGGTCAGATTTTTATATGATTTGTATTTATTCTGTCACACCTGAGCAGTTGTTCTCTGCAGCTGTTCCAGAGTTCCCCTGGCCATCATGGCTGTTCTCAGACTGATGCTCTCCTCTGCTATCCTATCAGTTCTTGTGGCGGATCGGGTCTGGGTAGGTTTGCAGCTGGACCGTACTCTCTATATTTCCACATGATTGATAGACCTGAACTCCATGAGATGTGAAAAACTTCAGATTTTGTTTTACATTATTTGGATATCATTTCCTGATAATCTGGTGGTGTCCTGACTTTTTTCATCTAAATAACTATTTTTTTCTTTTACAATTGCCCTCATCAATTATTTATAGTTATTCACAGCCAAACCAAACACATTTAGTTGTTCTTATTTTTACTCATTCAATAGACAATAAAGGACAATAAAGTCACTAATATTTTATCTAATTTAAATTATATTTTATATCTTAAAATAAAGGTAATGTAATAAAGGTAATTCCCTCTCAGTTGTTGCTGCATATGAACTATAGTGGATGATATCTTGAACAAAGTGCCTCTACCTTTTCCTGACCTGGAATATCCATCAGGTTTAAAGATTGCTTTAGGATAAAAGACTCGGATTTGTTTTATCTTTTCATGAAACATGTACAGACATAACTACCACTTTCCCTGTAGAGTACTTCTCCTTGTAAATATACTGTTACCAATAGGGGGCAGTGTTGCTATGCAGCGCTGGAACTGTCAGCATCGGCTGATTATTGACAGGTAGTACAGAGCTGATTAACACAAAGTTTGCTTCAGTCGAAACTGAAAGGGGAATCCATGCATCCCATCTGAACACGCAAACTAGATCCAGAGGAACTGGAGGAAAGTGTGAAAGTAAGACAGGATGGATGAGGGGCTGAAACACTAAGGAAAGGAAAATATTGTGGGAAATTGTGGAGCTAACAATGGGATGGTGGATAGCAGAAAAAAGGAGAGTTTAGTGAAGAACAAGAAATTACAGATCCAAACAATGTAGAGATAAAATGTTTAACATTCCTCCCCCTCAGCTTCATTCTCTTCTACTTTCCTTTCATTCTGTTTTCCTCCTCCTTTCTCATCCTCCTGTGTCCCACTCTGTCTCGGGGTGCAAGAAGTAGACATTAATGAGTGTTGTGACAGATTGCAGAAAGTTATCTGCTTCCTAATGCTGCTTATGGGGACAGCCAGCCATGTTTCCAGCATGAAGGGAGAACAGGAGAAGGAATCAGCCCTTCAAAACTTTGGTTTTCTGTCACACCCCGTTTGTTTGGCAATCAGTTACTTAGTTTAACTCTTCCATCTTCTTTTCTCTCTTTTTATCTACATTTTGTATTTCCAAGTGTATTTTATTCAGATTCATTTGTTTTATTTCAAATCCATTTTAGATGTTCCTTTTTATTCTCTGACATCTCTCACATTTAATTCTCTCCTTTAATTCTGCTCTTCTTTCCACTTTCTGTCCACAATATTTCTTTGTCCAAAAGTCTTGTTATTTTGGGATTTCTATTGTTCTACCGGTGTCCTCTGCGTCCTCCGCTGTTCCTTTTACACGTTCGTTTTTCCCCTTTGTGAATAAAAGTCTCTCTCATGGTGCTATTCCCTGTTCTACTTTGTTTTTATTCACTGCCACGTCATCAGGAAGTGATCAGTTAGGGTTGTTGTTCTAGAGGGAAACCAGACGGATGTCAAAGCGGTCACCCAGAGTTAAATGAAGTACAAACACAGCACTAATCCCACAGTGTTTTCAGACCAGTAATGAACTACAGCAGGAGTATGACAGGGAAATGAATTGCTGGGAGAAAAACACAGAAGTGTCAAGAAAGTACAAAGCGGAAAACAATGTTTATGCCCAAATAAATAACAGGAGTGTAGATTGTGACCTCTGGATGCAATCAGAAAGAATGGATGAGTTTTAAAACTTTTACAATTAAGGTTTTTGTTCCAAGTTACAGATTGTTGTCATTTGGACTTTGGGCCTGACTTGGACCTGCCAGAACAGCTAATTGGTGCAAAGGGAGAATTTTATCTTCAATTATGAAAAAGAAATATTACGGACAAATTAAGTTGATCATAAAATTAAAAATGTTAGGTACTACACCAGGTGTTTGTTTTTAATAACGTCACTTTTTGAATTGATTTTCTAGTAAGGTAGAAACACTTCTAGCCAGAGATTTTTACTCAAACTCAGACTTTCGTGCATTTAAATCTGCTTTTAGTAATTTATTCAGCTTAGATAAACACAGGAAACCTTGCAAAATCTTTTTTTAAGTTTTGCATCTATGATGGTTTAAAGACCCCATTAAAACTAAAATAATATTACAACTTCATTTGCTTAATTTCTATATGACATGCTTAGTTTATTTCATGGTTAGGCTATTTCAGGGTAGCCTACCTTTGCTGCCAGGAGATTTACTGCCAGCATCTTTAAAAGCAGAATGTTCAGTAACAGTTGGAGGCTGACAGCTCAAGATGCAGGCTCCTCTTGCTCCTAAGTGCTGCTATTGTCCTTCCTTTGACTAGGATTTTCTAAAGCTTTGCCCTGACCAGAAAAAAGTTTATTATTCTGGTAACAAACTGAAATCTGTTTGTAACTTTATACAACTTCTGGGTCAGTAGAGGAATATTTGAGCATCTTTCATGCTGATTTCAGTTGCCTCCTGTAGGAGTGGTTACAAAACAGCCTTGAGCTCTGAAATAAGTAAATAGATTCCCTTTTTCATAGAACTCTTCTGGTTTCATTGTCCACTCAAAGGAAAAAATGCTTCACTGTCAGCATGGAATAAGTTTGGTTAAGTTTAGCATCAGATGATCGCTTGTCTTTTTGAGGCATCACTTCTCCAGCTTTATGTAACTCAAAAATAGAAAGAACTTAGTGATCCATCAATGCCTTGACTCATTTCTGTTACAGCCATCATGTCATAGATTCTCTGTTGTGTTTCTGGTCACATTGATTCTAGAATAAAGTTTTTGCTTAACTCAGTAGCTACAAAGTGCTCTTGTTCATGCTCATGTTTGTTTTTCATTAAACATGATAGTGCAGAGCGTGCTGTGGTGCCGCAGAGGGTTAGCACGCCCCGCGCCTGGAGGCCTTGGTCCTCGAAGCGGACGTCATGGGTTCGACTCCCGGTCCCAACGACCTATGCTGCATGTCTTCACCCTCCTTCCTGTCTGCCTACTGTTGCAAAAATACAACAGGGGCAGCAAAAACTCTTTGGAGAAAAAAAAAAAACATGATGCTGCACATTATGGCCAGGCATCTAAACTTTTTTGTCATTCTCTAAAGAAGATTGGTCAAAGCCACATGATTATTCAATATTATTTTAATTGTGTCCCCGTGAGCTGTGCCTGGTCCGGCAGAGTCGCTGTTTTCAAAAGAGGGTCTTGTGTGTGTGTGTGTGTGTGTGTGTGTGTGTGTGTGTGTGTGTGTGCGTGTGTATGCGTGTGTGTGTGTGTGTGTGTGTGTGTGTGTGTGCTTGTGTGTGTGTGTTTGTGTGTGTGTTGTTTTGACAGAACTGATGTTCGACGGAACACCACTGTCGAACATCGGTTCTGTCCGACTGTGACAGCTAACGTTGCACTAAGAGAAAAAACTCTGTCCAACAAACTGAACTTTTCAAGATTCGTTTCTAAGTGTTTTTTCTTGAACTTTAACATTTGATAACTGAAACTCTTAAATGTTTACCATTTATGAAAAAATATATAACTGAGATTTCAAACCTCTATGCTACAGAGTTAATGGAGCATATCTAATTAACAGCACCTGGCTGCCATTGTCCTTCCTAAACCCAATGAAACTCTTGCTGAGGCACTTGATGTGTATTCATCACAAAAGACTGAGTCAGGCATTTTAGGAACTAATTCAACAGTTCTGTTGAAGTCAGCAGACACCTTCCACATAGTTAACATGCTGAGTGACTTATCCATTCATCTTACAACAGCTTTTGTTTGAAACCAGAGAACCTATTTTCACTGCATGAATTAGTACCAGATGTGTCATATTATATGTATAGATTTCAACTCTTAGCACAATGAATAAATCAACCTAACGTTTTGATTCTGCTTCCCAAAGGAACATCTGAAAACAGAATGATGTATGATGTTGAGAGAGAGAATGTAATTGGTGGATCAATATAACACTAGACTTCACATTTTGACTGCTGTTATGGAAAAACAATGTTTTGATTCTATTTAATAAACTAGAATTGAACCAAATTGGGAAACAAACCCAAACCTGAATACAGAGTGGATTTCAGTGGCAGAATTGAAGCATATTTTTCATGTTATATTATTGCTAAGCACCGAGCTGTTTACTCGTGTTCTTTGCAAGCAAACATTTGTTGGAAACAATTTTACATTATTTTGAAAAAAAAAAAAAAAAAACATAAAAGAAAAAAAAAGAAAAAAACTGTCTGAAGTTTTTTTTTTTCCCCCCCCACAAACATGGAGTCACATCATACACACATGCTTACAATAATTATGTCTTTTTGGTAGTGTTCCAAAATGCAAAACAGGGACAGGCAACAATATCAGATATTAAAAACTGTCTAATCAGTTTTTTTTTAGCAAAAAAAAAAAAAAAAGATAAGACAAGAACTTACAAACAGCGAGGGGGACACAGGAAGTGGGAGCAGGAACAACAGGGGCAGGATGAATGAGGGTAACAGAGAAACCATCAGGGAGAGAATGAAGGAGGTGGTTAAATACTGGGACAGTGACTGTTGGAACAGTGGACCAGGACTGATTACAAACAGGATGCAGCTGTGAGGGGAGAGCAGAAGGCAGGCTGAGGGAGAGATAGGGGAGCAAGGAGGAGTCAACACAAACAGTGGAGCTGTGGAAAAGTCTAAGCATGATAACAAAACATAAATAGTAAAGAAGATCTAACTAAAATACTGAGAATGGACTGGACTACACTGAAACAGAAATTAGGTGGATCTACCCAGACCAAGGAATAACTACGGAAAAAGATATATGACAAACAAAACTACAAACTCAAAAAAGCAACCATTTAATTTGTATTCTGACATGGTTTGTATTTCTATCTCACAAGAACATTTTAAACAATGCAAAATCTTAAACCAAAATACAATTTTTTCCTGGCTGAATAGGTTAACTATCTGAAATTATAAAGACATTAAACTCATGCAAACAGAATTTCTCAAATGAAAAAACATACATGCACTCATATTAATAATAATCTGCTAGTGGTGTGAAGAATGGATGGTGGAGCAGAACAAATGGATGTTAAACGAGGTTTAAAAACTGAAATCTGTAATTAACCGAGTTGTTAAATTTATAAATGGTTTGGAATATTTCCACGGAGGTGCAGTTTTTGTTCAAATAAATGGAGCTGTTTTTCTCATCTTGTGTGGTTAATTATCCCAGTTTGAGATCTGTGACATGGTGGTGGTTTAATCATTTGTTTGGGTGAGTTGCTAATATGTCTATTCTGTGACTTGATTAACAGATCATTTAGTAACAAAATGATTATTCCTACAGGAACATCCCTGACTTGGACCAAACAAAACCTAGCAGAAGTACAAACTCAAAGCAAAATGGCCAGAAAAGCCTGAGACTGCCTCCACTTTTTGACTGGCAGATGATTCCTGGTAAAGGTGGACAAAAGACAGCAGGGCAAAACTGTAATGAGCACTTAACAGCACAAGGCAAGAACACACACCCCGCTTCCTTAAAAAAATGGACAAAAAAGGATTCTGGGAGATAATCACTTTAAGGTTTCCAGTCCGGCTTCCAGATTTGGACTCTCTCAGGAGCAGGGCTCATTAAAACATGCCAGCTGCTGTCATAGGAGAAAATACCTGATATAAACCTCACCCTGTGACCCACTTCCTTACACATGCCTTCTGTAGATGGAAAAAATTCCCATATTCACATCTGTCACTGAAGTGACACTAACACAACAGTATGTGTACAACTTTTGTCCTCTCAGCTCTTATATGAACAAACAGTGGAAACACATTTTCACCTTAATTCTCTTCTCTTTGTTGCTCTTACTGTCCCAGTCAGACATACACACACATGTACATTATGTAGACAGTTTTTGCTGAGATTCAGAAGAGGCCTGGTAGCTGTCATAGAACAGTACGACTGGATGATTCGTTGTCGCACAGAAGTGTGACTGGCTGACAGATCGATGGACAGATTTATGACAAGCCAGCAAGACATCCTGGGAGAGAAAGAGAAGAAGTGACAGAGAAAGACAGACTGGAGTGATGTAAGACAAAAAAGAAATGAGCCGAGGGAAAGAAAACTGTTGGGCTAGCAAAATAATGTTTCAGAAAAGAAATAAAGATGGGAAAAGAGAGGAAGACTGAGAAAAAAGTGACTGAAAAGAAAGAGAGAAATCTTTGAACAAAGTTTAAAGAAGCATCTTCTGATTAAATTAGCTTTATTGCATCCGTCTGTGCTAATTTCAGTATCATTAAAATTGGCCATTAAAAGCACTCATTTTTGAGCACACAGAAGAAGTAATTATCTCAAATGGATGTTGACAACGTTAGATCATTCGTTAAGCTCTTCAAATCAATGGTCCATTTAAAATGACACCAGTTACTGTTGTTGTTATCCTGATTGCTCTTCCACTTGCATCAGTTCCTCCAGATAGTTGATTTTAAATAACTTGATCTAAATTTGATGTTTCTCTTATTTTTTTCTTTTCTTTTGTTTTTTAAATTCATTAGTTTATGAAAATAAACAGAAAACCCTTATTCTTGACTCTTGTCTCAAAAACATGTTCTTTTTTGATAAACATTTAATGGCAGTTACGATTGGGAGTGTATGTTTGCATGGTCGTCTGTCTTGTGTCTGATTGTAATTAAGAAGAGATTGTTTCTTTTATTATAACACATCAGGGATAAATCCATGTATTTCTAATGAAGATTATCTTTATTTGGCATAATTTATCATAACTCCAGGTCCTAGATGGTGGCAAAGGGTTTCAAATCTGACCTCTGTTGTGACATAGCATTGTTTCTGTGAGGGGATTTCTACTGGATTCAGGACAATAATTTCAAAAGCATTATGTTAAAGGGGAGGTATAATGTATTTTCCAAGCACATTTTACAATTTTATAGCATAATCAAGCAAATATTAACTTCAGTTGACTATATCAAACAAAACTTATAGGACATTTGACTTTCCAATTTGATACTATGAAATTGGTCTCTGTCTCTGTAAGAAGCTCCTGCTCTTTCCAACACCCTGACTTCCGCACATCATCACCACTACGTTCATCCATTTCACTGTTTCCACTGTAAGGGGTGAGTCTGAAGGAATTTTGGTTTTTAAGTGACATTTATCCAAATGCATGAAGTCATTCAGTGGGTAATCAGAAGACTTTATGCTGCAGCAGAGCTGATTTTCACACAAACACTCTGAACACAAGAGGGTCAAGTGGGCATGGTGAATGACAGAACAGATGAGATCAGAACCATAAAAATATATTATTACTTTCAATTGGTGACTGAGTGGGTCTAAGTCAATGTGAATTGAAATTACATGTGCAGGGTTCAAGCAAAATAGGGCTCTGTGTGTGTGTGGCCTGCCTCTACAAATAATGGATAGCTACTGAGGGAAAGGGTGCCAAAAATGTGTGTGTGTGTGTGAGTGTGAGTGTAATTACAAATGTGAATTTGTGAAATATTGCTCTCATGTGCGCAAATGCCTAATAACTAATGCTGCCGGCTAGATGGGTGGAGAGCAAAGCAGCGATCTCGGAGTCATTCTTCACCTCAAGGTTGGCACTGCGGACACACACAGACACACACATACATCAAAGATGGACAGATTATTCTGCCATGGTTGTCCTGTCTTAAGTTAAAGTCTTCATCAGCTCCATCAGCTGGAACTCTGTCATGGATGCATGGTTACAATCCTGGATAGGCAGACCCCTTCGTTTGCATTCCCCCAAACAATAATCACACAACTATATAAAGTGTTGCATTATATTTATTTTTGACTAAATTCTTCCTGCAATTCTATAAAAGTTAGAATTTATAAATAATTCTATCCAAGCAGCCCCATCTTCTAATCTAAAGCCAGTGAACTTTGAGTTTGACATGCAGCATCAGGAAGCCATTGCTTCAATATCCTGTACAGTTGGTGCCCAAACCTTTACAGGAGAAACCAACAAGTTGAAAGAAAAAAAAACACTTTCTAATAAAAAATGTTTGATAAATCAACATCTGAGGAATCATTGTAGATCAAAAATGGGTTTTGTATGTAAATTTTACTGAAGAAGTTCTAAACCAGGGGTGGGCAGTCCTGGTCCTGGAGGGCCGCTGTCCTGCAGCTCTTAGAGTCTCCCTGGTCCAACAACCTGAATCCAACAGCTGAATCTCCTCCCAAGTGCAGTCAGGTTCTCCAGAGTCCTGCTAATGACCTCACCTGTGATTCAGGTGTGTTAAAGTAGAGAGGTTGCAGGAGACCGGTCCTCCAGGCCTGCAGTGCCCACCCCGGTTCTAATGTTAACTTTTTGGTCTAGAATTTATTTTGTCTGTTTCAGCAACAGAACCCAGACATATGTCACTCTGTCCTTTCTAGCTTTCTATATTTAGCCAAGTTTGTCAATTAAAACTATACAAGAAGTGTTTGATGAGAGAAATATTTTGTGTTTTTCATAAGTATTCTAATATTCAGCATCTTTTTTGAAAGGCCTCGCATCACTGAAAATCTGGCCCAGGGTGCTATTCCTGAACTGTGGCTCCAGGGTACAGAAAATTAATTCAAGGTCACACTTTGAACATCCCTGCTATATAGCCTATAGAAATAAATATGTATGGTGAAGGAAAATAGTTTTTGGGATTTGTGTTAACATATTGGGTCTTTTTTCCATCAAATCAGATTAAAGAAAAATATCATTTGGCACTCAGAAAATATTGTAACACAACCACTCTTCTTAAACATCAACCAGTTCTGATTTAGGAAATGATCTCTACGCAGCAAAACAGTATTCAAATGGAATAAGGTTTCTTGTATTGTTGAAAAGTAGTAGTCTGATTCTCTGTGAATATTTTTTCTTTCAAATTTCTGCTATGCTTTTCTGATTTGAGGATTACCGGTAGGTTGAGCCTGGCAAATTATTAATGGGATGTTAGTAAGTGTTTCACAGATCTGCAAATATTTACAGAAGCAGAAATCAAAACTTTTTATGAATGCTGCAAAGTAACCATGCTGCTGCTCATAATGTCTAACTTAACTTGGACCAATTATGACCTATGATACATTACACCAAGAATTCACCAATTACTTCCTGTTTTAATTTGTGTAGATTTTTCCCTTCCTCACACCTTTGACTGTCCCTGCGATTAACACACCTGTTGCCTGGATCGTCCCTCCTGTGTCAGATCCCAGGCCTGCTTCCTGGTTTGTTTTCACATTCCAGTGTCTTTACGGACTGTATGACTTTCCCTGCTTGTGCTGCAACCATCATGTCGTCTATTGAGTAAGTAAAGTTTTTTTCTCCATAATCTGTTTCTAAATGTGCATCCTGTGCTTCAGACCAGTTGCAATAGTTACCCACTTAATTGTGTTTTTGCAACTCCTCCATAAATTTTTGGTCATTTTTGATGAAAAAAGCTGCTTTTCTCTCTTTCACCTTTCAGCATTTAGATTTACTTCCTAAGTTTGTAGCCACATTTTCTTATGCTTTTAAATATCTTTATAGCCTTAATTTTGTAAGCTATATGTCCCAAAAATGATATAAAATAAAACTCTGCATATCACATGCAGGCTGTGTATTTTCTATGAAGAAACTTTAAAAGCTGCTGCTGTTTCTCTCTTGGAGGTACTACAGACTTGACATGCTGGGTTTGTGCATATCTTGTGTGCTGTTGCAGAGGTGGTGTGCACTGCATTGATAATTGTGAACATGGAGTGTTTGTGCTGCAGGTATTGATAGGATGTTTCCTGAGAAAGGTGAGACTGGAGTAGCTGAAGTTGGCTCTTGTTTGTGCAGCAGAGCTGAGCTTCTTAAACTATAAGTTTCAAAGTGAAGCTTTCTCATGAAGCCTCACTTTGATGGAATTTGGGATTTTATGTTGAGCACAAACATTGAGTAAATGCTTGCAAAAAGTTTCATTACATTTAAATATTTAATAATCCATTGAATTCATGAAAACAGGCAGAGTGAAAGACATGACTATGCTGATGAGTCATTGTAAGTAAATTGTGTAAGCTGCAGGATGTATGGAATCAAACACGACTGCAATCTGATGCAGTTTAAAGCCAAAGTATAGATCTTTGTTCTCTACTACTCTGGTAAAATATTGAAAAATGCCTTAATTTAGTTACTTCTTTGCATTGGTGACCATTCTGAATTGCTATTTTGCTTTTTATGAGCACTGTTTATTTTTTTTACAGTTCCTGCACTGAAATCCTGCTTTGAAAGTCTCTGTTTCTGCAGCACCTCTCTGACGTTGAGTTAAAAACATCCTCTTAGATCCAAGTTTTGTCTTCCTGTCTGTGCTGATGGTTAATTTTAAAGCCGGCAGCGTGTGAACACTGTGTCCTGCTTGTGCATGTGCATCCATTAAATTACCTGTGTCATTTTGTAACAGGCTGTGTGTATCAGATCCTGTGCAGTGACCCCTAAAGTCACCTGTATGCATGGACACAGACTCATGCATCCATAAACAAACATGTAAGCTCATTATAAATTAATCAATGTGTCCACAATCTTGTCAGTACAGGGACCTTAGTTCATATCCAGGCTTCTTATTTTGTACAGGTGTAAGAAAATGTGAGCTATATTGGGTGTTTAATTATTCATTAGTGCTTCCTAAAGCCACAGAGTGTAGAAACTGATTACCTGCCTGTAAGCACAGCAGTTGCAGCTATTAAAGTTTGAATTCTAACACAAGAACCATACTGACATATTAATAGACAAAATATGAAGGTGTGTCTCAATATTTATAGGATCCCTGATGTAGTGACACTAATAGCAGTATACAATATATTAAAATCCAGCCCATGACAAAAGGTAGAGCCTTATACAGGCTTGGACTGTACTGTCATTAGGAGCCTGAGATCTTTCTTTTTTAATCTAATTTCTACTTTTCACTTTATAGTTCATGTTCTGCAGAGTGAGAGTGGCTGTTCAAGAATTAAAAGATTTCCCATATATAAACATCATCAGGTTTGCTGAATTTAGTTAACAGATTTTTCATCTAACTTGCCAATAAATGCTGGGAACCAATCAAGAAAAAATATAGGTACTTGGTTTGCTTACTATAACACTAAGAATCACAAAATGTTCTGAAATTCAACTTAATTAAATACATCTGATGCAAAATGCAGCTGACAGAATAATTGTCGTAACGTCAATAAAAAAAAATAAAAAAAAAGAGAGATCTTTTATGGAGAGAAAACTTCAGGACCTCAGACTCAAGAGTTAATTGTGTGATGTTCTACTAATGGCCGTATGATAAGGATCACGGCAGCCATACTTTGAGCAATTTCAGGCGTTTCATTCTGCTTCATCGTCTAATTTCAATGAAAATGGATCCATTTGTCTGTGTTGAAACAAAATGCCAGACGTCCTTTTACATCTCACAATGCTGCTTGGTTTGTATTAACACCAGAGTGCTCTAAATATTTTAATATGCACTTATCATTTTTGTCAAAATACATAGTAAAATCCCTTAAACTTTCATATTTCAAATTGCGTATAAATACACCGTGGTACTTTTCCCTGTTGAGTAAAACATATTTTCTTTTTCTCTACGTCCCATCAGACTGGATGACTTCTTTCAAATGAAAGCAGACATCTGTTGAGTGCTTGATGGAGGTCACACCTGCTTGTTGGATTCAAACAAGCTGTCCATCTAAACAATCTGAGCCAAAGAGAAAATAGAAACCATTATTAAAAAGCAGCTATTATTGCATTAAATTCCCCTCGGAGATTTGATGTGCAATTTAAAGGACAAAACCGAATAATTCTCCACAAATTACAGCCTTAACATCCATTCATGTATCCCAGGAAGCATCAGTTCCATTAATGTTGAGATAAACCAAGTCTAGGCATCTTGGATTTTTGTGGTTTTGGCCTTCTTAACTCTGAGAAAAGTGTCAGATAATATCTATAGGAAATAAGCCACAAGCAAGATTTCTTTTAATTAAAAAAAGATATGATAGAGTGATAATTGAAGTTGAACCTCAGTTGTAGTAAGTAATGTTTATTCAGTGTTGTAAGACAAGATGTGTGACAGGGGGAGGGTAACACTGGACACTAACATGATTATAAAGGAACCTGCTATTATTATGTTCACAGCAGGATCTGCAGGGGAGTGGGATCTGACTATGCTAATCACTGCAAAATTGGATTTCACAGAGAAAGTAGGAGGTCAAATATTTTAGGAGTAAAACAAAATTATTCCTCAGTTGTGAAACTGCTAATCTGAACAATGTTCTTATAGAAATCAAGTCAAAATCAAACCCTGTTTTCCTATATTTTGTTAAACAGCAGTTACTAATTTTAACTTTTACTAATGTTATTTTACATCCTTACTTAGACACATACAGCATACTACGTTGGCATGTAGAAGTCATTGGTTTAAATTTGAATGTGTAACTGGTCTGGAGTTGTAGCAATGATGCAGTCTCAAGCACTCAGCAGCCAATTTTTTCATTCTCCTGGTATGAGATAATTTTAAGCATTTTGAGAAAGTCTATGAAATATCCACAAAATGTACATTTCATCAGTGTCTATGCACAATACCTATAACCTTTATTGAAAAGCCCATCAATTTTCTTCCTAGTTCTATTCAGTTAATTCAGGTAAACAGATAATTAGCAGACTAAACTTAGGTTGACTATAAACCTAAAAAGCATTCAATGGTATGACCTATCCACCTCCTGACTCTTCCTAACTATCATCAACTTTCTAAATTTCCTTTCTTATTCATATAAACAAATACTAAAACTCACTGAACTCTTGGGTTTTATTTGATGTCAATGTTGCACATCTTGGTAGACTATTTGGAAATAAAATTGTTATAGTTGGAGTAAATAATACTGTTAGTTTCTTTTCTTTTTGGTAACTTCTTTCCAAAGAAGTTGGTGTCTGTTTGTCGTTAAAGCATCCAGTCAACATAAGGTTGGTTGGACCTTGTTTTGTGTGCTGGTGTAACATCATGTTGGCACAGGAAGAAGACGTCTGCAAACTGTTCCCAAAAAGTTGGGAACATGAAATTATTCAAAAGGTTTTGCAAGAGTCTTAACAGTTAACAGTTTTCTTAACAGTTCTTCTCTCTGTAACTAACAGGTCCAACAAGATTCCTGAAAACAGATCCACACCATAATCCCGTCTGTTTGACACAATTCTGCCTGGCAAGCAAAGTTAGTTCTGGAGGCCAAACCCAGTTTCGGTGATTTGGAGGGGTAAGCTGATACTTTTGTCAATTTTAGCTGTCTAGTATTTCTTAGAACTGGTAATCCTAACACTTGACATGTTTTTCATAAATTCCTCTTCAGGTTCATTCTAGTTCCAAATCTTGAATGAATCATAAATGTTCTTAACTGTTTAGTTTTTAGTCTTTGTCTTGTCTCTAGAGAAATACTGTTAGTACTTCTTGTTAATGACATGAGTCTACAGTCACTCATGTTATGAACTTCTGGCTAATTTGTGGTGGTTCTTGTGTTGGAAAGTCTGATTCTTTAAACTATCCATTCCAGCAAATCTTTGATTTGAGTTTTTCAGTTAAAGAACTTTTTTGTAAAATGGAGTATGACATTTCTGAATTTCCAACTTCTTAACAACTGTGTAGGCCCAGTTCCACCATATTGGCATATTTTCATAGATTCTGATGTTCAATCATCCTTGAGGACACTTTCAGTTGGTAAAATGTTTCAATCTAACAATAAATAAAATAACATGGTAAATACTAGTAATTTTCTCCAAGGAATCCAAATGTAACACTCAGAAGGAAAATGTGTTACAAAGAAAACATATACTTCAGTTAGGAGCAAATTGAATGCCTCCAGGAATGTGAGAAATTGAGTTTCTTAAAAAGCTTGGTCTTTGGTTTGTCTCAAGTGAAACACAGATTTTTAGCGTGTCCTGTGATTTATGTGCAACACCATTTAATTTAGTTTATTTATATAGAACTGGTTCACACCACAGTATCACCTCAGGGCACTTTACTTAAAAGCAACTCATGATGGACAAAAAGGGACTCACTTGTGCCGAACTCCAGGCAGCACTTATTGTCATTCATGTGTGCAAACCTTTCTGCTTTGAGTGTCTGTCTCAAAGAGAGTTGATCGACATAAATTTTAATGCAAATGTCTGCACTGAGGAAACCTTGGATCACCCACTGACATACCCAATAGCTTTCTCCAAAAACTAAAGATGTTCTTTGTTGTGGATGGAGGAATCCCATTAACCTTTGGGAGCTTTGTACTTTTAAACTGAAGTCTTTGTGTTGCTGGGTGAGGGTTTGATGATAATCGCTCAGGCTTTGGAGCCTTATCAATATGTCAAGCCGGTTGACAGAATTTTCATGCCAGTTATGTCTTTTGGTTTATTTTTGACAGGCTTTTTGTGTTTATATTTGCATGTGCCTTTCTGAATGTATCAACTGGAAATGTCAGACAGACAAAGCTTAGGATTGTCTGTATATTGTTGATTTAAAAACCAAATCACAGAATATCTAGTCGGCTGTATTTCCTCTGAATTTTTTGACTTCTCTTATGTTCTTATGACAAGATAACTTGAGGTGGCGACTTATTTCCTGATTTTTAATTTGTGATTCCTGAATTATTCTCTGCCCTGATATAGTCATGAGACAACTTGGAGTGTAACATTGCATTTTTATTTATCTTTTGGAGTTATCTGTCTCTGAACATTAAGTTATTGGCAGTCATAGCTCAATCGATGTGCCCTTCAAGGAAGATGTGAGACCTCAAAATATATGCTGGGCCTGCTGTAACTTCTACAAAAGCAAGAATTAGAGGCAGGAACATATAGCCAGGAACGGTGGCTTTAGAACTTGAATGGGCAAATATTGCCAAGACATTATATTCTAATAGACTTTGGCATGTTAATAAGAGTATCTGTATATTGTGAACACATTTATTTTGTAACATCAATGTCTTTATTAGATTATAAACCAGCAATAATATATTAGCTGTGACAACATTTAGCCTCCATGGCAGAAATTAAAATGCATTACTTCTTTTTATCAGTCTGAGATTATCAGAGACTGAAACACTCATCTTTTAATAACTAATACTTAAAATAAGGGACATTTAAAAAATATTAATGCCATTCAGTATGTGGCAGTTTAGTTTAAAGGGATTCTCTAAATCTTGACAACTCAAAATGTCGATGAGGGGAAGATGAAGCATTTTGTTTTGTCCATTTCCTATCACTGGAACAGAGAGAAGGAGGTGAGCATGTAGTTTTCAGTCTCTCTTTTCTACTTTCTGTGAAAGCAGCTCATCTTTATTCCACGGTTATAAATGTGTTGTAAATGTGATTGACTGGCTGACTTGTATTTATAATTCAGCTTGAGGAAAGATAAAGTACATTTTAACAAAAGCTATCTGGACGAAGTCTGAATGAGCTTGTATTATCCCATTGACATTTCAAGTCTTAATATTATATCCCAGAAATTACCTGAACACACCTATTTGGTTTAATTTAGCCAGTTTCTGACAGGTGAATCCATATCCTGATTAAATTTGGACGGATTGCTTTAGATCTGATATTTTAAAAAGTGGCATTCTGGCTCCATTGATTATTTTATCACCTTTTGAATGAGCCTCTTTCCACCATGGATGTATTTCCTGAGGGAAAAATGTTTGAGCAGATTATAGTGATGGGTGGGGGGTCTGGAGCCGGGGAAGCTGCAACAGACTTCACTGTGTTTAAACTGTGTTTGAGGGAGATTGATGGCTGTTGTAGTAAATGTATTGTACACCCCAGTTATTATTCTCAGGATTATAACTGTTTATAAACACAACTATAAATGCACAAACTCTGCTGCTGATTTAGATTGGTAGTGTTTTGTTTGAGTTATTCCCTTTAAATACACACCTGCACAAAAGCAGCATTTACTGATCCCTGCAGAGATATCTGTTGTCTCTTCGCTAAAGTCTTTGTGAAACATAAATCCCCTTTCACCTTCAGTCCCAAATCAAAGATAAATAATTCCCTTTTAAAGATGCTTTTTATTCCACAACCTTTTCTGTTCTCTTGAGCTGCGCTCAAACATGAAGCATTTCTTTAAATCTTGTACAGACTAAAATGTCCAACTCACCCTTCTTCTGTTTCCTCTCGGCTTGTTGGCATTGCAGGTACAACAATGGGCTACAAAACTGACAGTCGCCAAGGGTACGACAGCAACAGCTTCGCGGTGTCACCTTGGTGATGGCTGCTCAGTGATGGAGGAGGTTGTTAAGTAGAGGCGACATGTGATACTGACACAGCAGGGAGCACAGTACCGGATGCCAGCTTCCTAACTGTTGACATTGAGCCCTTTAATGCCAGGTGAAAAAGCCCCTTCTGCAACTCACTTCCATTTTGAAGTCATTTTAGTTAACTTCTAAATGAAGCGTGTGTGTGTCAGCCCAGGGTCTTTTTTGTGTCCTGTTTTTGGCATTTCAGCGATCCCATATAGCTAGAATGGTTGTCTACGTCTCCCAGGGCAGATCTCTTCTCTCAGGATATCTGAAGATTGTATCCTGATTGCATGATTGACTTTATTAAATCAACACTGCACACAGCATCAAAGTGAGCAGACCACAGTGATGGAATTGTAACCTGTGTTTCAATGCCCTTCAACCACTTGGACTATATATGTGTGTGTGTGTGTGTGTGTGTGTGTGTGTGTGTGTGTGTGTGTGTATCTGCACCATCTTTTCTGTGCAAACCTCTGGTATTTGTAGAGACTTACTGTGAACGCTGCAGTCAGGGGCGTTCAATTACACAGTCGCTCATAATAAAAAGGGGGAAATGACAATAGCAATTAATTCACCTTGGCTACAAATACACTAAATTCAAAAGTCGATACTTGCTGCTGACACAATAGAACTTAAAGATTTTGTCACTAGTTCAATTGCCCTAGCTTCAAAGTTGCAGTATGTTTATTTTTTTTTTTTCTCCCCACCAGGGGGTCTTTTGTGGGCTCTACTGTCCCTTATTAGAAAGTAGGTTGACAGGAAAGAGGGAAGTAGAGGGGGGAAGACATGCGGAAAATGTCAGCTGGGTCTGGGCATCGAACCCGCGACCGCCGCGTCGAGGACTGAAGGCCTCCAAATGTGGGTCGCGCTATCCCCTACGCCACCACAGCACGCCCTGAAGAGTTGCAGTATGTTTATTTTACAAAAATGCCTTAAATATTTATTTAAAACTGTTACTATGTTGGCACAGTTTTAAACGGGATGAGACTGATAATCTGTGAAAACATTGTGCTCCTCTGCCTTCTCCCAGTGCTCCTACTGCCATCTGCAGAAATCCACTGCTCAGTCAGAAACAACCAATCAGAGCCAGGAGGAGGTTTTTGGTGATTCAAACATGTTAATGCACTGCTCAGTGTAATAATGGTGAAGAAACTATTTACTTTTCCAGCAAAACTTCATCTGCCATCACCAATGGCTAAGCACTAGCAGCACATACACAAACATGATTGTCAGTGCTAAGACCTTGCTCTCATTGGATGTTGGATCACAAGCAGAATGCAGAGGAGCTTTTTCCTTTTTTATAATTATCTGTCTGATAATATACTGTCACATTATAGCAACTGGTTGAAAAAATATGGAGAAAACATAATTCATGCAAAAGTTGCATAATGCAGCTGGAAGTATTGGAAAGGTTTTTCAGTTTTATTAATGTTTTGAAAGGAGAAATTTGAGTGGAAGTACCTTTCAAATTAAAGGTACGCTCTAAAGTTTGTAAAAGTCCTTTAAAACCTTTTAAAACTTCAGGGTTGCTGAATAGACCAACTAGCACCAAGTAAGTAAAGTAGTTGGATGAAGAAGAATCATGTGTCTAGATTGTTCTTGCTTTCATGTACTTTTTATTGCATTATGCACAGCTGTGTAATGCAGCAGGACATATTTTTACCCTCTCTTCACTCTCCATCGTTCTTTCATCCACCGTTTGGAGGAAAATGTTTGATGGAAGCCTTTTCTTTCATTGTGGCAGATCGAGTTCTTATTTCAGCTGTAATTAAAGATATCAGATTTTCATCACAGCCTTCTTTATTTTTAGCAAATTCTGCATCTTACTCATTCATCCTCTTCATTGCTCTTAATACTTTGCAGTACCACTCAACCGCTTTATCCTACTTTGACACCTTTCATTTTATTTTTTTGAGCCAAGGCACAAAAAAGAAATGACCAAGTGTAGAGAGATGAAAAGTGCCCCATAGTATTTTTTTAAGCCATCATTCCTGTCATGTATGTTCTCTAAGTGTAGTTTATCCTAATCTTACCCCTTAACAATTTAGTCTATCCATGTTATATTGATCCAGTCATCTGTTGATCCATTAAACCATCCATTCTACCCCTTTTCTCTCAGCACAGCGGTTCCCCTTGAGCCATTAGTAGCGATGTGGGAAACAAAGCTCTGCCTCTTGCCTGGATGATGTCCTTCTTGTACTCTAAGTGAAAAATATTCAGCAATTTCTCAATAGAAGTTGGCCAATGGAGCTGATGGGAGAGCACAATCCACTCAAGAACAGTAAAACTGGGGAAGAAAGTTCCCAGATATCGCAGTTATCTTGATGAGTCATCATAACCACGCAGAATTGGTTGTACTTTTAGTTGTAGTTTTAAATGAGGATTTGCATTTTTTATTTACTTTATGCTGTGTTGGGGGAGAATCCCTTTGTCTCTCCAAAAGCTTTTTTTTTTTTTTTCTTGTTTTAGTTTAGACCTGGATTGTTCAGACCCTTCATGAAACAATTCTCTCTTGTCCATTTCTTTGTCCATGCTTTTATAAATCAGAGTTTATCCACAGGATGATTTTCTCCTACCACTTATTTCCATCCATCTCCTCCCTGCGGGCATTTTTCTGCTGCAGAGTGCCCACTGTTGCTAATCACTCTTGCTCAGCCTTGCCTCCAGCAACGATTAATGGGTTTCATTTATGCTCATTTGGAGAAAACACCTGTGACCAATCAGAGAAAAGCTATGAGTAATTATGCCCATGTTTGAGATGGTGTGAGGTACTGAAGACATAACTGTAACTTCACTTGTTTATCTGTCTGGTGTGTTTCCATGTGACTCCCATTCGAGCTGCAAGTAATTACACTGATTCTTCACTTAAATATTTAATGGGTGTGCGTGTGTGTGTGTGTGTGTGTGTGAGAAAGATGGAGAGAGGTAGAGATGTTGTTTGAGAGAAAACTGAAGAACGAGGGAAATAAAGGGTTGCACTTCTGGGCTTGGTGGTGCATCTAATCACTCAGGTTCATCACATGAGCTCTGTGTGTGAGAGTGTGTGTATTTACTCTGATGCATCACCTGGACTAGAAATGAATGCGGCTGCAGGCCCAGTGGGGGGGGGGTGGTTACATTTTGTGTCTCTGCACACTCATGGAAACAGACGAGGTGGATTTGAGAGCAAATGTGGATCTGTTTGTGGAGTGCAGAGACTTTTCTTTCTCTCCATCTATTGTTCCTTGTGTTGTCAGCATACTAGTTCAACGGCATCTAAAACGAACCAGTTCGAGAGAGAGAGAGAGTTCTTCCACTGGAAAAGGCCTACCAGTGAGACTTTTTGGACTCATCCCCAATTTAAGAAGTGAAATATGTTCTATCTTTGTGCCCTTCAACAACATATGCCTAATGTGCGTTGAATGTGGCAATAGTTGTCGAGTAACAGATGAGACACACCATGACATTCAGGTGTGCGTTCCACGTGAGGAGCCTCCAACATCATTCAAATGCCCGTTTTTGGAGCGGAACAGATCCTGGAGGAAGGAACACCCAGTGGAAAATGTCAGCTCTTTTCACCATCCTCTGCTGGGACCTGTTGTCTGCCATATTGCTGCTTGACTACCAGACTGTCAGGGGGCATATCAACACACTCCAATACAGCTCAATAGAATGCTTCGAGGATGCCTGCAGGCAGTGACGTTTCAGTTTCTGCAGAAACGGCAGACTCTGCTGGACTGGTTTAGTGCAGCAGCAATTAGCAAACATCTGATGGAACTGCATGTCTGTTGAGCTCATAATATAAACTACCGTATTTTCCGCACTATAAGGTGTACCTAAAAATCTTCAGTTTTCTCAAAAGCCGACAGTGCGCCGTATATATGGACCAATATTGAGCCACAACAGGTCTCACAACTACGGTAAGCAGCTTCCGACTTCATTTTCCCCCGTAGAAGAAGAAGAGCGTGGTGCATGCTGGGATATATGACTGCGCGAAGTGTGCTGTTTCATTTCCGTTTGTGTAAAGGCCACAAAATGGCTCCTTTTTAAGAGACACGCATACGACGCAGAGTTTACACTCAAGGCGCTCAGTCATGCAGTAGAACATGAGAATAAAGCAGCAGCGAGTTGTCAGAAAGCTGGTTTGTGATCTATTACGGTAATAAAGTTTGACTGAGCTATCTGACTGTTTTGTTGACATTTCCTTTAGCGCAGCTCCATCTTATGGATGCATAACGTAACCCCAGCCTCTACTGTAATGTCTATTCTATGGGCCTTATATATGGAGAAAGCTTTAAAATAGGCCATTCATTGAAGCTGCGTCTTATAATGTGGTGCACCTTATAGTGCGGAAAATACGGTACTTCTCAGTCCAACACCATAGTTGTAAACGGCATAATGGACAATCACTGTTGTCATGTTGTGCTGAAAGCAGAGAGTCGGAAAGAGTAGGAGCTTTTTAAAGAAACAGAGGCCCAATTTTAATTGCAATGTCAAATTTCTGCCAAGTTATTTTTGACACATGCAGCATTTTTATGACTCACGGTTTTATAGTTACTTGGTAGTGCTGAGAAATGGCTCTATATGCCTGGAAAATGCATACTACTAACCCTTTAACTACGCAAGTGGCTTCTTACAACTGATGCACAGAAAACCAAGAAAACTTTGTCTGAACACAGAATCCAACTTAAATATGTGACTGCATGAAATGAAAAAACAAAGTACATCTTCCTCAAAGCGTTGCCCTGGAGCAACTCTCCAAGCTGAGCTGCAGGAGCATGCAGACTCCTTCTCAGAGTCCACAACTTTATGTTTAGAGATGAATTAAAACCACAACATATTGGCATGTTGGTTTATGCACCCCACTTCTTCCTCACTTTCCTTACTGTGAAAGCTTTGTTGTGAAGACAAACTCCTTCTGCAGCCAGCAGAGAGGCAGGTGAGAGTCTCTGAGGATTTAAATAAAGAGCAGCTGAATCAAAATCAGCCCCTGGCTCTGAGGTGTACCGCTGCAGGCTCAGTCCTGCAGGGATTTGGAGTGTGTGTTTTCCTTGCAGAGCCCGTCTTGTTGAATGATTGAACTCCCAAACCTCCTTGGAGTTGCTCTCATGAGACTGTGAGAACGTGTGCGCCTCACCACTGAGTCAGATGTATGTTTGTGTGGAAATTTTGGGGGAAAAAAGTCTGATTTAAGAAAAATATTTTGTCTGTGCACACAGAAAAAAGAAACTGCCAGAAAATATTCAAAGGACCTAATTTCAGTCGATGTATTAATATTTAATAACCAAACAAAGCTTTTGGGTTCCTATTCCTACGAAGGACTTTTTATCTCATGCAGAAATGTCTTAGCATTTTTATGCATGATCTACACAGTATTGTCCTTGTTTTGACTTTCAGACTCGAAGCATCTTAAAAACTTTTTATAAAAATGTTTCCAAGTGGACAAACGTTTATTCACGCTGCTTAAATATCCCAGTATGTTGAGGGTGTCAAAGGACAATGAGAGGATTTTTCTGGTTGTAGTAAAGATGAAGCTGGGCTGGAAGGAGAAGCTCTCCATTTATTGCACAATGTCAAATTTATAATTCATATTCCATGGAATATGAATTATGTCTGAAAGAATTTGAATCTAACAAATACTACAATGTGATGGTTTAATATGATGAAATTAATGTACTTAACTTATTTTTTATTACAATATCTAATAAAAATTTCATTTAAGCTAGCAAATCATGAAACATATTTCTTTGCAAAATTAATGATGTTCCATCAAAAACTTTTCATCTAAATGAGAAATGGAGTGTTTTTAAACTAACGTCAAATGGAGGAAATTTTAAAAATATGCTAAATAAAACAGTATTTTTAAAATCCCTTTTTGTAACCACTCTGATGCTATCTGCCATTTTCCACTTCTGATTCTTCAGCTTCTGTTTGCAAATACAATTTGTGCAAAATGATTTACATCCATGAAAGTGAGCCAAACATCCTGTAAATGGACGTGGAGAAAGCTTGTTGTTAGTTACTTGATTTTTAAAATGAACAATGAAAACAAATATGCTTTCCGCAAATATGCTTACTTTATTAATTTTGAATAGTTTTCCCACATTATCACATCACTGACTAAAAGATTAAATTAGTTTATTCACATTGAATCAAATGAAGTTGTTTTTGGGATTTTCCTTCCTGGGATTTTCACAGGATTTACAGAAAAGTCTGGTTTGTGTGAAAATAACAAACACAAGTCTAAATCAAGGTGCCATATAGAATTACCATTGACTCGTGTATTAATTAGTTCTAGGTGTAGACTAATGATTTCAAAGTTTTGCTCTTTCTTCAGAGTGTATTTTCTACTGCAGGATTATATATTCTATATCTGTTATTCTGTGGTTTGATGGATTGGAGACTAGACAGTTTTATATCTTTCCCTCCGCTTCCACACATTTCTTCAGTCTTTTATTTTCATAAAAGGACCAATTTCTGATAGTAAACCAAAATAAATGAATGAGAAAAATACAGGAAAGCAGTCTAATTTGTTTTGCTTGGTCACTGGAAAAAAATCTCCAACACGTTTTAAAAACATTCCATTCCTGCCCCCTTCGATGTGAGAAAATGGGTGGACTGCTGCCACAGGGACAATCTAGTCCTAAGTGCTCACAAAAATGGTTTTCTACAGGATCTACTCTCCTGAATTTCTAAATCGATGTAGAAGGGGAAAAAAGTCAATTTTCACCTGAGGTGGCCAAGCAAAGCTTTTACCGGAAGCAAAGTTCACATTCCCTTCATTGAGTTTTTCTTCAGAGCTTTTCCCATGAACATCTGCTCAGTGGTGTTGTGTACCAGCGGATCTCTGCAGGCTCATTTTCCAAACAAAGTGCAGAGATATGAAATGACAGCTCAACCACGTCTCTGTCACTCAGGAGTCAAACATAATCCCTCACCTGGACAGGAATTGCAGCAGATTATATGGTCGAACATATTTTGACATTCTAGAACACTTAAGAGGAAAATAACTTTTTAAAACTTTCTGTAGAACATAAGGGTAAACAATACCATTTTATGCGTGGAATAAATCAGAACACTGCATTTATTCTTAAAAAATGGCTAAAATTATAAGTATATCAGGTCTCTATGACAGGAACATTGTTGCTCACATTTTAACGGTCCTTACCCTTAAACCCCGGATGCACTTCTGACTGAAGGGAGAATGAACAAGAACAAGATAAAAACGATTAAAAGAGGACTCAAAGGAGTTTTAAATCCACTATTCCAGGGTCTAAAATAACTCACATGGCCCGGTCTGGCAGTACAGGCAGGTTCAGCCAGAAGGTTGGCCCCAAGATGCTATAAAAGTCTGCAGAACCTTTAAAGTGTCATCACAGGACCTGCAGCAAGGTTCTGCTAGTGTTGATGTGAAAGTGTGTGCCTACACAATCTTAAAATGCACAAGTTTAACTTCCAAAGGAGGTTTGCAAGGAGAAAAGCTTTGCTCTCTAAGAAAAAGAGAAAGCATGACAGTCAGACTAAAGTCTGCCAGAGAAACATGGAGGATATGATTAGGCAGCTCACAGTTTCACAGTTGTAGCTCTTAAAGAGCTGAATATTTAATGCGCCCTTCACATTTTTAAAACAATGACTTCATATTGAAGTGTTTCAGAACAGCACTGATTGGACCTTTTTGTATTTGCAATCGGTTAAAAAGCACTAAAAACTGCACATTTTGGTAAGGTTGGTAGATGTAAACATTTATTTTCCTGACTTTGCAGCAGTTTTTGTCAGTAATTATCAATAGTGCCAAAATTCTCAACCCTGGGAAAAATTTCTAAGAATGAGCTGAATTATGCCAGCACATATTAAAAATAGCAAACTTAGCAAAAATGTGTAATTCAGCAGAGTTGTTGCCATTGAAACCTTTATTTCATTCAATTATAATCCCAGCAGAAATGGAAGTTGTTGTTTCAAGTTAAGCACCAAGTTAGGAATCTGTTTGTTCAGAAGATGGTGTCTGTGCATCAATATTTTCCTTAATTCATGGATTTTAAAAACAAGAGAACATTCCACTACCTTTAACATCTTTCCAGATGTTTCTGGAAACCAAGCCTTTAAAATTGTACAAGATATAGTTTTACTGTTTTGAAATATGGAGCACCACTGATTTGCTTTGGAAATATTTCCTACAGGACATTTTGCTTCATGTGAAATATTTAGGTTACAGTCCATTTTATTCTTTTGAGTCATCATCAGTGGTTTATGAGGGATGAAGTCCAGTTTTTATTGTCCATTTCAAAGGTGAAGCACTTCTTTTTGTAGTTTTTACCCTAAAATTTCTACTTTTCCTCCCCAACAAGAAAATGTTGGGAATGTTTTACGTTTGCTTTGATCAGCTCTTATTTTCCCCTGCAGTAGGAAATCCACTGATTTAAAAAATCAATTAAGACAGAATTATCAATTTACTTCAGTAATTAGCCTGTACATTAGTGGTTATTACCATGAAACATATTTATTTGATAGTTCTCCTGCTCTCATTCTCAAAAGTTATCACCTTCTGTATCAAGAACGGTAGTTCATGTTAAATGGGAAGTGTGCAATCCGCTAAATTAATTTAATTTATTAATTAATTAGACAGCTTTAAATGAGTCAATTAATGAGTCAATTATAGGAGAACAGTCTGGTGTGGGGGTAGAGAGTGTCTCATGGGTTTCAGGGGTTTATTAATAACAGGGATTTTTACATTGTGGCACAAAGGAAACTTAATCCCTCGCTGTCTCTGTAACCCAGAAAAGCTTCACTCCAAGGAGACGGTTGGAAAACTCAAATCACTGTTAAAAAAAAATAGCATCACTTCATTTGTATTTTTTAAAATCATTTCTCATGCACAGAACAATACAAATACATGGTGCATTGTTAGAATTGGCATATATTTATTTTTAAATCTGCAAAGACCTGAGAAATGACTTCAAACTGTTCTCAATGAGAGAACCAACGCTGCATGATGTTACCAGTCACAATATATTACAATTTGATTTCTTATCACTGTAGGAACTGTTTTATTGATGTACATGCATTGTTCCAAGTCTTTGAAGTTGAGCAAACCCTACACATAAAAATGCAGCAAAAGATCCATAATGGAAATACATTATAGTTTTGCTGAAAGGCTCATGAAGAAACCAGGATTATCTACAGAACATGACAGTAATCAGGTTTTCTTTTTACTCCAATCAGAGCCCAGGCTAAAGAAATAACCAAGGCTTTAAATCGTCACATAGGACACAGTAAAAATAAAATTGATGCTAGAGGCAACTTTTGACCGATCCACATCAATATGTATGAAGAAAAGCTTCATTTACGCAACACCATTTGTGGAGGCCAAGTTAATGTAGAAAATATTCCGTTACTGTAAAAACTTATTTGTTTAATTAGTAATTTAATAAGTGAATTTGTTGAGATTTAGGAAGCATTATTATATTGCATGTAGCTAAATTCATAATGTTTTAAGTGTTTTATTTTAAGTTTGTGTGCCTTATAACTTCATTGGCCACTTTGCAATTTATGCAAATGAGGTGAGCAGCCTGAGTGTTACGGAGGGGAGAGAGAGATTAGGAAGCGAGTTCGCTGCAAGAGAGAATCGACAGAGCCACGCGGTTTTTCACCGTAGTTTGTTTTGTGGAGGTTATTTAAGATTTGACTGCTCTTGTAAAGGATAACGCAAGAAACTGTGGAATAAATCTTTTTGTTTTACATCTTTACATCGGAGCGCTGTGGAAGTTTTTGTTTTTCCTCCTCAAATACACGAGTGAAATCAGCGAAATTAACCTTGTGGCAACACACCATTGTTGCTACTAGAAACACACACATCAAAAACTGCATCAAAAAGTTAAAATATTATCTGGGCTGCAGGTTGTATGGTAAAGTAACTAAAGCCAAAAATGTTTGTATGATAAAAACAGTGTATGTTTTTATCATACATTGGATGACTGTATTGGACTGAACTGAATGATGAAACATCACTTCTAAGAACTCCTTCAAAAGTAGGTTTCAAAATGTTTTCATCACTCTGATACGTTTTCTAGCACAACTCTGATCTCTTCCTGGTCTCTCATTGATTAGCTCCAGTAATGACACCTCAAGATTTACAGTGTGTGCAATCTGCTAAATGAATTTAATTTATTAATTGATTAGACAGTCACCTGCTAATGACAAGTTAAAAATATGGAGGATACTCTCAGTCATTCATTCATATGGACTGTCAGTTTGAATAACTGCACAGTGAATGGGTGAATATGAGAGGCTGGCAGCTGTAATGGTAGCTGATATTTGAGATAGTCGGGGTTCAGGCCTGCTGCTCTGTAGACTAAGGTGCACAATAAGATAAAGTTAAGAAAAGTTCAGTGATTTTTGAATAGCCCAATAATTTTCTCTTCACTTTTTGGTGACTTGCCTTAAGAAAGTTTTGATTTTAAAAAACAATGTTTCTCTACTGGGACATCCAGGTCTGGGTTTAACAGTTCTGTCGTCAATGTCGACTCTTTGTCTCCTTATATCTCCACACCCACATGTTACACTAGAGTTACTTATGCATTTAACCTAAAATTACATGTATTCTGCAATGTTGTCCTCCAAATTGTTTTCCTCTGGTTTTTTTATTTTGTTTAATTTCTAATTTTTAATTTTTTTTAACTTATTTTAGTGATGCAATTAGGTGCATTTCTTACAGTGTGGGCCACTGTAGCATCAGCATTGCTGCAAGTAAATCCTAAATATACATAAAAATGATAACAGGATCATAACAGAAGTTTGTTTTCTGCTTTATGTCTTGGACCTGTTCTGGTGGAAGTTTATTGGCTCTTATCAAATATATAGAATACTAACAGGAAATATTTTGGAATCCTACTGAAGTTAAGGATACTTGTTCTAAATGTCAAGAGATTTTACCCCTGCTTTCAGAACTGATTGGACTAAATCTGTTGCACTTATGCACAACACTTTTATTGTTTTAAAGCCTTGTTGCTTTTTGCACAGTGATCTTTCTGTGTGTGTGTGTGTGTGTGTGTTGTGTGTGAGAGCCTAAATTACTGCTCATTTGTGAAGGCACTGCTGCAATCCTTTGATCTGCAGCGGTACGACAGAGAGAGGTTTGCAGTCAAAGTCATTATACAGCAAAGTGTTTTTCTCCTAATATTTTCTAACAACACATGTGAACACACAGATACAATTTTGTGTCTTGTAAACACAAACACATGAACACAGCAGTCTTCCCTGCCACCAGGGGTTGAGTCGGTGTTTGATGTGAGAGGAGGCGAGTTATTACGGTTTGAAATGTCAATGGTACTGGCAGGTACGGGCTTGTGTGTGTAAATAATTCTAAACATGATTCTTATAAGCTGACAGTGTGTGTTAGGTGGGGCGCAACTTCATCTCTGCTTCCTATTTTAAGATGGGAACGACACACACAACTCGGAGTTTCTGAAAAAAAAAAAACAAAAAAAAAAAAACTGATTTTTGACTTCTGGGGACAAAAAAGCAGAAATAATCCAAAGTTCATGACATAAACATTTGAAAAGCTTAAACAATAAACAAAATTTTTTTCTAGGTACAACATATTCTCAATCTGCTTCCATTTCAAACCTTGAAAGACGCCTGTCAGTACTTCCACCTGAAACCATTAAATTCTTCTGTCTTCCAGCCACAGAAAGTCTTTTCTGCCTGTTGCCATCAGGCTTTACAATGTCCAAGTCTGTGCTAACAGATTAAAATCTTGTCCATCCTCATTTATAGGTTATTCATTGGTTATTATAATGCATGAGATTGCTTGTTATTTATTTATTTGTTTATATATATCTATATTTTACAAACTCTGTATTTATTTCCTAAGATGGAGTAGCATTCAACAAATAAGCAATTTCCCTTTAGGGATCAATAAAGTATATTCTATTCTAGGTCATAACTCTATATTTGGAAGAGCAGAACCGCCACAAGTGTAAGAGCTGTAAACTTTTTTTTTTTTCTGAAGTTTGTTGCAGCGAAAAATTTGAGTCCAAATTAAGTGATTTGTTGGATGCTAAAGAAATATTGCACATCAAGAAAGAGCAGCCTCATAGTAATTAACAAGTGTAGTGGTTTGATTTAAAACATTAGGGCAAAGTGAGCATCACTTCTAAAAGTCTCCATTTTGAACAATTCGTCAGACTGTTTCTGTCAAATTTTAACCCCTCAGAAAAATTCCCTTTTAACATCTACAGAAGGTTTTATTACTGTTGCTGATCAGGCTTCTTCAACCCATTTGCATTTACAGCAATGCATCCGAAAGAGACGCACAGGAACACGTTCACGCACTAATTCTTGGCCACAGATGGCCAATCTTTCTATTTTTTTATTCCATAAAAGGGGTATTGATGAGCTTTTCATTTGCATAATACATTAAAAATTAAATGTAATGGCTTCTGAACCAGCAGTCAAACACTTCATTTTAAAAACCGGGGAATAAATTATGTTTTTAATGCGTTCTGCATTTACAGTCCTGTCATACCTTCTTTAATGGGAAAGTTGACTTGGAGAAACTTCTGGGTAGAGTTAAGTGGAACTTTTTTAAAAAACCTTTTGTTCAGTCATTGCATATTAAATATTACATTTTCTTTATGAAAAACAGAAATGTGAGAAAATGATTTTCTCGTCACCTCAAATTTTTTAGAAAAGACTTGAAAAACATGGAAAAGCCTTCTGACAGTGAAGCCTGATTTGAATAAAATACAGGATATAAATGTGATGAATGAGCTCATGCTGTGCAAGATGCAGGAACAACCATTTGTTACTACAGCAACATGTAGATATTACTGTTACATCTATATTACTATTACTATTGCATCTTGAATAATAAACAAACCAATGGCACCTTCAGTGCTCTTCATTTTAAACAGTCATTGATATTAACCAAGATGAACTCAAGGAAATTTGGATCAGGAAGCTGAAAAATGTATTGGTATTTTGCAATGTGTTAATTTTTAAATAGGTTTGTTAGCAATATGCATTGACAGAATAACCTTTTGTTTAGTCTATTGATGGTTGCCCTTTTCCACAAGGTACTAATCCAAAGATTTACATTTTAGGATTGATGGATCAAAAAAGGAAAAGCATTTTACATGAAGTCCAATGTGCGAAGTTTGAATATTGATCCATTGACAAAAAAATTTGTTTTGCATTTTTATAAATTCACAAAATGAGTCACAAGGATGCATGAAGCATAATGAATGGAAGAGGATAAAACAATATGAGACTCGGTGAAAGGGACTGAAAAAGTAGAAGTGGAGCAAATGATGGAAAATAGGTTAATTGGTTTAAGGAAAACAGCTCAGATTCCTGTGTATTCCTGTTTCGGGATAATTTCTTTGAGTCTAATGTTTTGCCTTTTCCTCCCTTGGTGACACCTGTTTCATGTTTGTCTCAGCTTTCTGTTTTGGCACCTTTCTGTCTCTTGTCATCTCTTCATGAATGCGAGCCTCAGTAACAGACTCCCACTGGAGACCTGAAATGGGTAGACATGCAGCGCTGCACACCCACTCATGCTTCACACATCAAACATTTGCCACACAGAAATGAGAAGACTAAGGTCTATCCAAAGACGAATGAAGGCGATGACAGCAAATGGACGGTTGTGAGAAGAATGGCAGGGCCGGCTCAAGGCATAAGCAAACTAAGCAGCCGCTTAGTTTGCCACGAAGGGCCCCCCTCAATGGAGCTGATTTATTTATTTATTTGTTATTCTTTTTTTAGTAATAATTTCTGTCATTATAATATCAAAAACACACGTTAACACACGTTAACGAAGAACAGCTGAAAACTTACCGGGTTCATCAACGTAGCGATTTTGCTCCAACTCCTCCCCTCGTCATTTCTGTATTCTTTGTACAAAATGTTTTATAAACATTAATGTTGTTTCCACATATCATCTCCCATGTCCGCTGGACTTCGGACTGCGCTGTTGTTAGCTGTTTGGGATTCCCCTCTGTAATTTCCCCTCATAAAGCAGGAGGAAAATTTGGCTTTCTGATTGGCTACCTCTCACTTTCAACAGGCTGCTTAACACTCCCAGTGGGGAAAACCCCTGATTTAGATCGGAGGGCCACAATGATCTTCACTGTATCAAAGAATGGGCCCATCCACAACCCAACCTTCTGACCCCAGCTTGGCTTCATCTGGATTAACTAAGCGCTGCCTCCAAGCTAACATGCTGGAGGTGGTCAGGACAGCGTCTTTACCAAACAGGCTAAACCAGCAAATTGGACATCCCTTAATACAGCTTTCTAAACTCTTTGCCAAACAGAATTTTTCACTCCTTTTCCAAAGACTTCCAGGCACTCTGTGAAAAGAAACTCATTTCATTTGGTCTTCCAGATAGTAATCAGTTACACTAGTCCAGCCTTCAAGCAACAAAGACAAGGAATGGTTTTCCAATCTTGCACAGGATTTTTTAAAATTTTGGTAATATTCCACAGGTGAAAGAAGGAAATTCTAGAAACCTGTTTAACATGGGAGTTTATATCACTGCGCATTGACAAAACTGTGTATTGGCAATGCACAGGTTTTTGTGCATTGGTATCACAAAAATAGTACCAAGCTCCTTTATTTTATCACCTTAAGCCAATTTGATGCCATCAAGATTAAATGATTTACTAGGCAATTTATTTTTCAAAGAATATAGTCCAAAGACAACTTCTGTCTAGATCCACTCAGATTGTGTCTTAAAGAATTTGACGTCTACTTTGCTGACTGGTTTCACCAGGATTTATGAATAAATAAAGTTGAGTACCATCAGTGTAGCAGTGGAAATTTATCTCTTGTTGTTTGATGAATTTATGTACTGGGTTGGTCTGTCTGATTACTGTAGGTTTGTGCTTTTTTTTATTCAGACAAATGTTAAAGTAAGTGAAATTATTTCTACAAATACTCTCTGAGCTTGGCTTGTTTTTATGTCTTTATCTTCCACTGAATCTCAATTTAATCATCGTTCAATCCCCTGAGCTAGTGTGTCAGTGGTTTAATGCAGCATGGAGGCCAGCGCTTGGAACAGTTTAACACAGATTTAATGCAAAGCGTTTTGTATGGGAAAGAGCCCAGGTCGATAGCACATACTGTTTCTTTAAACATCATTTAACCCAAGACTCCTGATGCTGCTCTCAGACCTGAAATTGTTTCTCTTGGGATTGGCAAAAAATCAATCAAGCAATGATTGGATCCCATTCATGTGTCTTCGCCTTTTAAAGGTCTCGTCATGCTCCAAGTGACATTCTCTATCCACGCATGTTTGTCAAGTTGTCCCTTTCCCCTTTTGGTATTCAGCATTCAACAGTGACTCTAGGTCCTGATATCTCTGGATTCAGAGTAGAACAGTTTTGCTGAGAGTCTCAATTTAGATCCCAGTTGTTAAAATCTCATGTAGCATAAAACATCTTTAGCAAAGAAAGCAGTACATATGCAGGAAAGGTATAAGTTGCATAATGTGTTATCTAATAGCATAAGTTTCATTGAATGTTTGTTTCTTTTGAACAACTATTAACTAAACCTATTAATTCCTGAGGTGTAAAGGTCTAACTTCAGATAAGATACATGAGGTAGAACAGAGAGCAGAAATCTTCATTTACATTCCTGAGTCTGCAAGTCGTGTTTTGGCCTTGTAAGTCTTTAAAGTAATTTATTTTAGCACTTGTGCATTTTAAGAAATGCTTGTTGTGGCTAAAGCCAATTAAAGCCACTTAATGAGTTTTGTTTTGGAATAAAAATCCATCTTATTCAGAGGTTAACTCATAAAAACATGACAAAAACCAAAATAAAAATGCTGGGCAATTTACTACTAAAAGCCTCTTTTTAAAATAACTTTTTTTCCTGTTTTCTTGATCATCCAAAAGGAAAACTTATTACAAAACACACTAAAGAATGTTTAATACAAAATTACCGATGAATGGTGAGTGATGTTTGTCTTGCTGATTATTTCAGTATGTGCCTAATATGGACTGTAACAGTTACATGTGACTTTATTGGCTCAAATTCCAGTCATAAATATTTTTATATAATCAGACTGTATTGTTGTGAGCTGAGTTTTATAACCTTTCCTTCGTGTGCTTTTTCCTAGATAATTTGTGTGGAAGAAAAGATTTGTATCTGTAAAAAATAATTACACAAACCTTTACAGGTACAAAGCCAAAAGCAAGGTGTGAAATTAAACGCTTAAGTTCTCTTGCTTGTATGTGAATTTCATCTTGCAATTTTGACCAAGATTTTCTCTGTTCCAGCTGATTGGTAAGTGTCATGTCAATCACTAATTGAACAATCCAATGAGATTTCAGATGGTTTGGTTGTAATGACAGTAGGCCGACTCAGATATCCAACTGTTTGAAGTCGGTTCTCCTCCACTCCAAAAGTCCTGTTTTACTTCCATGGTGGTTTTACTCCTGCAGAGATGTTGGTTTTAAATACATGGAGACCCAACAGGAACCCCCAAACCAGGCTTATCTCTGTAGGGATAAGATGCATGTCTCATTACTGGCTCTTGTAATTTGAAAATCCTTGAAGATTATAAAAAGTTTGTTCTTGCTTTGAGGAACAAGATATAATTTAACCTGAAAGAACGAACGACATGCCGTTTTGTTGTGGCCCATATTCTTAGTGCAAACATTTTTCCTAAGTCTATTTTTTACAGCAATTTTCCTTCAAATTAAAAGCATGCCATTTTTCATACTTCTTAAGAGAAGCACAGCACCCAGAACCAGAACTGCTTCATTAGATCTGGATTCTGAGCTTTCAGTTCATCAATCAGGAAGAAACCTGAAACTTATTGTCAGAGCAATGGATGCATGAAGAATTTAAAATGTCTGACTGCACATCTGGATGTAATTACACTACTAGTAGCACTTGGAATATCTTTTTCAATCGGTTTGTTGACGGGCATGTATTTATTATAGTTATGCAGCACTTTGGCACTGTTGTTCATAAATCATAATTAAAGTTAATATTGATATTTTTACTCACACAAGCCTTGGTTTTTTGTTTTCTTCTCTTTCCTCTCCATTTTCTTGGCTTTTTGTTGCCAAAAGCTGAGGCTTATTATATGCTGATATTTTTAGAAGACCTTTTCCTCTCTCTACTGTATCTTTGAATAAAACAAATCCCTCAATTTCCTGTGCCACTCAACTAAAAAAAAGTTTATTTTTGGCCTCTCAACTTGTGATTTTCTGCCGGCTTTGAAAGTGGGTCTTGTGGATCTTTCATAGACGTTTTAATGCAAACTTCTCAAATATTGCCTGCAGAATAAATATTTTTTATTTCCAAAGTTTTTTTTGAGTGTGCAACTGAGAGTGAGTCTGTTATTGAAGTAGGACTGAATGATGCTTTTTACGACTGTATGCACACAACCAAAAATATGCAGTTTTGAAAAGCTTGATTTAGGCTTTTTTGTGAATATAAAGAGAATGTGCTCAATATTTTTCTCCTTTTTACTCAACTAAAATTGACACTCAGTAAGCATGGGGCCACGAAATTGATCACAATTCTGGTTCCTCATTTAAAAAGAACAAAATTTGAAAGTGGAACAGTTTTCTTCTTTCCAATAGTCTTGCTGGTATTTGTATTCAATATCTGGTGCTTCTAATCTCTAAAGCATCATTTGTATGTTTTTTTTCTGCATCTATTTTTTTCCATTTAAGGAGCTCAGCATAAAATAACCTTAATTTTAGCCCACCTAGAGCATTCCCAAAACTATACTTTGTTATAGATTTTGCTTTGGTGAGAAAGAGATGATTCAAACTGAGACTGATGGTGATTATTTACAAGGTTAAAAGTGTATAAAATGTTTACCAACATTTTCCACTGAAAGTCTTTTTCTAAGAAACATTGAGCTTAATTTAGATGGGGACCTGCGATAATGAGCTAAAACGACAGGGTGGTGGTTAGAAAAAAGATGAAAAGGCCAAGAAGACATTAACTGAGGAATGTGGAGGTGAAAAAAGGTGAACTGCAGCAGGGATGGAAGAGATGAAAGAGACGATGGACAGAACATCAGATAGCAGGGAATAAATCAGTCATAAAAGACGAGAGGAAGATAAAAGAGGAGATGAACATGGCTCAGGCGTCTTGTTGGTGATTTGCTCTGTCAGTCAAACTCATCTCAGAGTCGAGGCCTTTGAAATTGTTCCAAACGGATCAAGGTTCCTAACTGAGTAACACTCTCAGCTTTTATAGGGATAAAAATCAAACATCCTTTCATAGCTCTGCTTTTTATACTGGTCATTTTATTTACAGAGCTCTTCTCAACAACCTGTAAGCAAACAAATGACCAGTAAGATGAGCAATTAGATTTGTTAACTGAGTACATTTAGGTTAGAACTTGTCCTCTTTCATTTCTGTTTTCTCTTTTATTTACTCTGCCAGACAACATGGGTATATTTCTTTAAATTTAGTTTTAATTCAGTTTTCTCATTTCCAAGCTTTTATTATAACTCAATTTTTAATTTGGAAGACCACGAAGCATTTACGTTTTACAGTACAACCAGGTAAATATTACTGGAAACACTGCTTTTATTGTTTCATGTTTTTCCTTTTGGAATTGTATCTATTAATCCTGGAATTTCAACTATTTCAGCCAAATTAAGTAGACATCTTATCAAACAATAACTTGTATCTTTGAAAATATTTTTTTCTTAGTCTTTTTTATAAATATCTAGGTGTCTTTCTTACTTTTCCATAATTTTATCTTCAAACAGCAAACAGGTGCTTAACAGCAGCTTAATGGAAATTTTAATGACTTCAGGCATCTTGGCTCATTTTCTTTGATATTCTCCGTTTTATGCCCTCAAAAGAAACCTTTTAATGTTCATGTGCAACTATTGCAGGATATTCTGGACAGTCTTAGGAAATCTGTCATGAGAATTTCATGATATATTGGAATTCTTATCAATCTTAAATGCCATAAATCTTAATTGACCGATCCTGATTTAATTGAGCTGGTGGTGTGTGTTTTATTCTGTAGGTAGATATTTTCTACTTTTGTTCAGCAAATCTTAGTAAATCCATAGCTGTGGTCTAGATGAAGAGTAAACCTGTGATTGAATTTAAATTTTCTGGTGGAAAATATTATTTTTCTTTAATGTTACTGTTTTTATGTATTCTGGAAGCTAAGCTTGCATTGATTCATTTTTTAACTGGGGAACTTTATTATTGCTGAAAGATTTAAGTCCAGTTTGAGTGAACTTAATTACTAACAAAACACTTCTCTGTTCAGAAAAAGAAGGCAAAATTCAAGGGACAAAGTAAGCAGAGCAATGAAAAGTCTGGCTGATTTGATGTAAGATTCTGGATTGAGATGCTTGAACATTATAAAATGAACAGTGTTTGAAAAATCTATTTTATTCCAATCACAAACTTACTTGACTGCAGAAAATTCATTTTAGTGACAAAGCAAGCAAAATATTGATGTTTTTACTCGACAGTGAAATAAATAATTTTTCCGTGGGATACTCTGAAAACCATGTATTCAATCGTCCTACAAGTCCGGCCTGCCCACACAGGTGCTCCACCTCCGAGGGCATTTTGAGGTTTTAGTCGGACTGAAGACTTCCAGCTCAGGTTAACAGAATTCTGTAGGCCGAGTAAAAAGAGTTCAATCTAGTCCTTCAACCTGAGAGGAACAGAAATGCATCATGTCGCTCGTCATAAAGGGAAGGATTTTTAGGAGCAACCCGAGAGAGAAAGTGGTGCAAAGTAGTGGCAGTAACATCTGCTGCCAAAAATAGACATTTTTGTTTTTACCTTTTTAAAAAGACAGCATCTTTTTCCCATCCAATGTTACTTTGACTTTAAAAACGTAACTATTTATTTGCAAATCTGTATGTTTTTATAATGCACCTTTTTTAGTTGTCTTACTATATTTTTTCTAGTTAGCCTTTTGTTTCCCATATATTTTTTACTCTGTGGGACTTATTTAATTTTTTTTTTTCTTGTGACTGTCCCATATTTTGTTTTTCTTTTAACTCTGATGGCTGTTTTTTGTTTATTTTTTTCTTTGACATACAGATTTTATACACACGATTCACTCTGAAAGATATGCACAACTAAACGGCTGAAATCTATTGTATTTCAGGTGCTACTTATTTTATTTATTCCTCTATATTCTCATTTTTGGAGCTGATTTTGTTGGTAACATGGTACAGTTTTCTTTTCCTCAGGCAGATTCCACCAATGTATTTAAAATGTAATCTCTTTCTTCCTTCTCCAGTGCAAATGTTCTCTCTCGAATGGCCTGCCATTCAGCGCTTGACCACAATAGTTTCAGCCTTTGGATTACTATAGTGGGGCTTCCAATGCCCTCATATGATCAGCCATCTGGGGCTAGCTGCCTTTTAGCTCTGAGTTAGTAACTTCCCAATAGGTTTGGTTCAGAATGCTAAGCTGCAAAAAATACTAATCCCCATCCAGTGGCCATTGTTTTACTCTGACTGCATGGGCACTAAAAGCAGGCTAATTGATGTTGCCGCCTGCTTATCAAAGCCTCCGTGAGAACAAGGACGACCATCATCTGTCAGTGTGTGGAACTTGCCAAAATGTTTGTAGGAACTCTTCAGGTCTAAAACTATCCATTCCTGGAAGCATCTGAAGTAAAAAGTAATCAGGCATCAAAGGCAACGATCCTTTATGCATTTAAACCTACAAGTTTAACCTACATTTTGTTTGGTTTTACATATTAACATGATACTACCTCTTTGGATTAATAATTTTATTCATTATACCTTGAATTTTTGTCTTCCATTCAGCCATTGCATGAATTGAGGACATTGGAATTGAACGTTGAAATAAATGAGTGACTGCTTTCTTATCTGTCAGCCTGCAGCTCAGACAAACCCATTGATAACTGCATTCAGGCAATGAAAGCAGCTCTGACATGCAAACACAATCCCTCAACTTAACACTAGCTACAGATAAATGGCTCCCACGATGGCAACTTGATGCTGTGATAATTAAACACAAGAATTATTTCCACCCTGCATCAGCAAACATTGTTTGTGTAAGGATTTATTTGTGGGTGTGTGTGTGAGGGTGTGTAGGGGTGTGTGTGTGTATACCAGCATGTATTAGAGTGTGGTTCATTAATCAGGTTATAACTCGGATATTTTTGCTGTTTTTTGCTGCTGACGTTGTTGGTGTGTTTGAAAGATGGTGAGGCAGAAATGATTTGGTCTTGGACATGAGGACAGACAGATTTAATCCATGAAACAATTTTTGTTGTTGGGCTTTAGATAAAACTGAAACTATTTGTGAATCTGCATTGATCAGAGTAGAAAACTGACTGGAGTCTGCTTTGTATCATGTAAAAAAGAATAAGTTATCCCACAGTCATTTCTCCTCCACAACAAAAGAAAACTACCAACTTCTGAGTATGTCAAACAAATCCATAACTGCAATCTTTTCAGAATTTGAAAGAAAAGATCACAATCTGATGTTGAAAAATAATGATGAGAAGAAGGACAAAAAATTTGGCAGGTGTGAACAAGATCTCAGTAAGACTGAGGTTGTTGACGCTCGATTTGACTGGTGTCCAAAACTAAAACATTTGTTTCATTTTCAGCTGCTGCTGTCTATCACACTGCACTGTGTCAAATGAACCAAACCCTTTGAGCAACCTGTTCCCCTCCTCGCCTGCGGGGGCGCTGCAACGAGTGAAGGAAACAACAGTCTCCGAAGAAGACACAGAGTCTTCCTGCTTTTGGAGCGATCTCTGGTCCGTTTGGCTTTCATATACTTTCGAACCGTGCCAGAGTTCACTTACACCCAGACTGAAGTTTGTAGGCAGATCAGAGTTATATTACACATTGACACCTCCCTAAATGAACTGGACTTTCTAGGCAAACAAACGATAGAGTTCAATTAATGATGACTAAACACTAACATTGTGTGAATAACTTCACTTTTTGAAGCCAGTGTTTTCAGGTGGATTCTAAAATTTCATCAGAAAGCAGAATATAACTGACTTTTTGTGAGTAGTGTCCTGCAATGTGTTGCATCTGATTTCAGCAGCAAGAGATTTAGTCTTTTTTTCTTTCTCCAAATATCATATTTGATGGAATTACAGCAAGACAGCAGCAAAGCTTTTATGTGATATCAGATGTATTTGAGCATGAAGTTATACTGTCTGCTTAAAAACGACTAAAGTTTGATGTGCAAGTTTGGTTGCACAGAGATAGGAGATAATAGGATGAGATTTCTTGCCGGAGCATCTTGTTTCTGACACTTTCTGTTAAGATGCCACAAAGCTAATCAGGAGGGGGTAACCAAGAGTCACCTGGCAAAAAATATTCTGCATGTGTGAGTCTGTGGAAAAGAGGCAGAGTGTAACTAATAGAGTTAGGATGTTTGAAGAAAATCATATTCAGAGTTGGAAGATTTAATCCAAACCTGACACAATATGCTTTCTAAGACACCAACGCACACTTGCATACTTGCAGTATGCAAATGGCAGACAGACTTCTAAAATGGCAAATGTTTACCAAGATGAAAGGTTTGGCTTATTTTCCCCTTTCTAAGAGGATCCGAGCCGAAATGAGCGACTGCCAGCAAATTTCTGTATAAGCTTTTGCATCTGTGTGAGGCAGGAGATCTGGCTGCTTTGTACCTTTACACTTACTTGGCAGGTCTTCAGATGGTCGTGTGCATTTCTGGTCCATGTCATTGCTGTGACAATGACAACTTTGCACTCACATGTGAACCGAATAAGTAAACAGAATTTTCCATGTTTATTTCTCCTCACCTTGCTGCCTTAGGTTTAGCCCTTAAGATGCTTTTCTTTCTCTCCTCTTTACCCTGAATAAGAAAGGCATGTGAACTCAGTTTGGAAAGGATTTGTTTCTTGAAATCTTACCAACTTTAAATCAATTGAAACTTAGCCTGGTTAGATGTTTCCTAACACATGACACAGAAAAGAAGATTTAAAAAGGTTCTGTGTGAAGCCAGAGGCAACAGAATGTGCAGCCTTGGTCATCAGGTATGGCCATCAGTCTTTAAGGGAATACTTTGTTAGAAATCAATGGAAGCTGGCTCAACACAGCGTTGCACCTTCGTTGCATCATATGTGATTGAAGCGTTAAAATAAAAAAGGAATGGCTGCTTGGTGAATTTGTCCTTAACCTCCACAAATGGGTGAGAAAACTCTTTATTAGATATACTTTTTTACCCTTTAAAAAATTATATTACCGTATAGATACTCTGTAACAGTAAACATGTATACTTAACTGCTAGAAAATTTATTTTTGTTACAATATTGAACTTAAAGTAACGCAAGGCTAAAATACAATGTTCATGTTAACTCAGTCTTCTAGATCTAAGGTCTTAAATAGAAAAAGAATAATCTGGTATGGGCTGCACAGTGGCGCAGTTGGTAGAATTGTTGCCTTGCAGCAAGATGGTCCTGGGTTTGATTCCCGGCCCGGGGTCTTTCTGCATGGAGTTTGCATGTTCTCCCTGTGCATGGTGGGTTCTCTCCGGGTTCTCCGGCTTCCTCCCACAGTCCAAAAACATGACTGTCAGGTTAATTGGGCTCTCTAAATTCTCCCTAGGTGTGAGTGTGTGTGTGCATGGTTGTTTGTCTTGTATGTCTCTGTGTTGCCCTGCGACAGACTGGTGACCTGTCCAGGGTGAACCCCGCCTCTCGCCCGGAACGCAGCTGGAGAGGAACCAGCAACCCTCCCGACCCCATTTGGGACGAAGGGTGTAAAGAAAATGGATGGATGGATAATCTGGTATTGCCAGCTTTTAAAATGATTAAAAAACATTGTGCATGTTGAAAAGCTGTGTTGTTCTTAGTGCCATAATGTGAAACCCAAAATTAGTTGTTTAATATAATGACTGGATAATTAACAAATATTTATTTGTATTCCACATTTCAGCAACAAGACAGTTAATGAATGCAGCTTAAATTTGATGGGGAAAATCCAATCATCTTACTGCTCAGGTTCTGTGTCCCAAAGATGAACATGTCCTGATCCAAAATGTGCAAACTAATACCGGGTTATTATCACAGTGAGATGTTTGCTGTACCCACATGAGCTGTCAGGCCATTCAATAAGGAGGAAGTCGATGCTCCAAAAATAAAAAAAAGACAAAAAAACTGCATATATCATATTAGTGTACAGTATATTTTAAGTTCTGCTTGTTTAAGTTTTAAGTTTAAGTTTTCCAGAAAAAGATGAGAGAAATACAAATTCTCATGGAAAGAAGTGACTTTCTTTTTGTTTTTATTTATTTTAGTTTTAGTCAGTTTCCAGCATTCCTATGACAAAGCATGGACAACCAACTGATTCTTAAATTGTAAAGTGGAAAAGAAAATGAATGCACATAAACACAATAAAATAAGTAAAATGGAGAAGAGTGAGAACACCATGTTAGATGAAAAATCTCCAAAATACACTTCAGTATGCAGGCTGTTAAATTCCACAAACAAACAAAACATTAAATGCAAATTAAAGCTCGGATCTAAAGAAGCGCACAGAGAATCGAAGACAAGCGGTACAAATGTTCCACCCCCACCCCAAAAAGGAAACCATTGTTAAGCAGACAAAAGTCAGAGCCTTTGAGGATGGCTTAAAGACAACAGCAACACACACACACACACACACACACACACACAAACACAGCAACCCACTTTAACCCATGGAGGATAAATGCAGCTTAGCACAGTCAGAGTGTTAGGGGGTCAGCCGTCCCTTAGCGTGGTGGACAGACGCTTCGCTGACACAATATCCCTTCGATGACATCATGTAATGGATGCTGCAGGCACACTTTACAGCTTAGAGCTGCCTTATTTAACCGCTCACACTAAGCTTCTTTGTGGTGATCAAAAAGAGCAGTATAGGGTAAAACCAGCAGGAAACGTCCTGTTTCGATGATAGCCCAACAATAGCCCTATGCTTAAAAGATTAGACGGCCATGATGCACTGCAGACAAATCTAAGTGGAGAATTTTCTTTCTTTCTCCCCACCCCAATCCCTGTTCACTCTTTTTGTTCTAACAATTATCCTTTTTGAGATTTAGCTTCTCTAAATGCTTACATGTTCCAATGCTTGGGCTTTATGGCAAGATCTTGCGCTATGAGCTAAGCTAAAATCATTGAGGGGGCTGTGGTAAGAAATGTCACTGTTTTCCCTCAAGGGTTTTTGGCCTTTTTTTAAAAACAGCACACAGAAGAGACAACTTGGACTATTGTGTTACCTCTGTGAGCTCATGAGGCTTAAACTCCAGCTGTGCATGAGAAGCATGGAAGTCGAGAAGTGATGACTCTTCGTGTTTATAGGATTTCTATTGTTTGGCGTAAGCCTTCTCGTTCTTGTTGGGGTGTAGCTAAACCGAAGATCACTGGACTAAATGAATATCTGTCTGCTCTTTCCTCTGAAGAAGTCTTCATTAATTCAGCATTGAAGAGTCAAAGTATTAAACCACAGACCAGATGAAAGAAAAACAATGCTTGTTTTGAAGATGTTTAGGAACCTCTGAGAGCACTGCTCAATCTTCAAAATGAAGAAACAGTATAGCACAGCTGCAGTCTAACAAGAAATGGCATTTTGACAATTAAACTATTAATCCACATATCTGGCCTTAATGAAAAGAGACCAGAAGGATTACAATATCTGAAGGAAAATCAGAAAAAGTCTTATTTTCAATTTGCCAAAAGCCAAAGGAGGAAGACAGCAAATCTGTTAAAAGGTACTGTGGTCGTGAGTCAATTTACATGTAGAATGCCATCTGTTGCAGAAAATTAGGACTTCACATCACCATAAGCACATTGTGCCGGTTGCATCTTTAACTGTGTAAATGCTTTGTTTTCAGCAGGGGTAAGGGATCCAGATCGATAGAAATAAATACAGAACAAGCCTGAAAGATTTGAAATGGGGGGAGAGGTTCACCTTCCAGCAGGGCAGCAGCCCTGAACAATGCACAAAGAAGTGCTAAAATGTCCCATACAGAGTCCAAACCTAAATCCAAATGGTCTGTGGTGAGACTTTAAAATTGATTCACTGCCTCAAAGCTCAGTGAACTTCAGCTACTTTGTAAAATGATGGGCATAAATTTAACTCTGTAGATATGCAAATGTGGTATGTACCTCAAAGGACTTACAGATGTAATTGCAGTGAAAGGTGTCTCTACAAAGTGTGGACCCCGAGGGACTGAATGCAAATGCACTTTTCAGATTTTCATCTGGAAGGAATTGTGAAAAGCAGGTGTCATTTTCTTAGCCTTTGCAGTTTTGCACTTTTTCATTTTTGATTTATCAAGTAAAATCCCAATCAAATTTGTTTGTCCAATATTTTTTGCCTTGTGATTGTGAGAATGACATGGTAGTAATGTTTGTCATATTCTCTGAAAAATATATTATTTAATCTTCTTTAAACATGTTGGAGTGAAAATTAAACCAAAAATAGTAACTAGTAATAGTAAAGTATCTGAAAACAAAGTGACAGCTTAAAATGAAATTTGTTTTGAGGTGACAAAATCTTTTTGAAAAACAAAACTTTCTAGCTTCTACAAACTACTGAACATCTTTCAAAATGTTTGTGAATTTATACTTCGTCAAATTTAATAGTCAGAACACCACAATTTCTAAATGCACATTGGCACTGCGCTGCCATAATTATACGTTTTCAAACATGACTACTAACGAGTTCTGGGGATTGTGGGAATTCTTGGCCAAACAAAAAATATTCAAATGTGGCTGAGAAGTTTAGAAGAAAAAAGATTATGAATAAAAATGCTAAACAAATAGCTGCTTACAGAGCGTCATGATAGACGAGGCTCCCTGGTGGTTTGGTTTTCATATCGTTAACACAGATTAGAGGACATACAAAGGAGAATATATGTCAACAGAAAGACTAAAGTCACTTTTTGCTGGACATTATTGTGGACATACTGTTGTTTATCTGGATAACTTAAGTAAATATCATCTGCAACATGCTTGGTGCAAATTCTGATGCACTGCAGCTTTAAATGCATTAAATATTGTCACTTTTTTGCTTTCAATTATGTATCCAGATTCTGATGTTTAAGAAGTCTGCAAGCAGGTTTCTTGAATTTGAGACTTTGCTGTGTAAGTGCTGAATGAAGCAGTTCTGTTTTTGTTGCTAGCATTCCTGCTGCAGGCTGCAGAACTAGTTATGTTGATTGTCTAAACTCTGCCAGGGTCTTGGAGTGGAACCAAAAATCAAATTCTCACTCATAATAAGAAAATGAGGCTAGTGCTGTGAAGACGAGCTCTCAGTGGAGCTGTCCTCATAAACATCATATTTAGGAAAGCTGCCATGTTTATTTACCAGAGCAGAAAGAAACCAGTTGGTTTCAGTTGTCCTCAACACTGTTTGGTTTTAAACGTGTAAAATGAGAGCGACAAACTTCAACATTAAATATTTGTCAGTTTAATTAGGATAGGCCTATTATTTCATGTTACAGACAGGAACACATATTAGAAGCCACTATCACAAACCACAATTAGATGTACATTACAGATTCATTCTAAGGACAGTCAGCTTTAAAACAATATTCAATTGAGGATTAAAGACATACTGAGCAGAAAGGAGCTTAAGACCTTAAATATACACAAGAAGGATTTATTACATTTAATCAGAGACGATAATATGCCATTATAGGCCTGACATTAAACATAAACCAGTGACTCAGGTGGTCTATAAAAGAAACATGTCTGTCTTAAAAATGCCACTGCTCATTGCCAGCTGGAAATATTTTTCTTTTTAAACAATGCATGTAATAAAGATGCATTTTTTTCTCATTATCTGATGTTGAAACAGATAAAAGATTTACTGTTAAGAGTTGCAAAATAGCATATTTTTTAAAGAATGATTGTTTTGTTTTGAATCCTCTTTTGTCACTTCATCGGTTACTCCTCATGCAGCAGGAGTAACTGAGCCACTTTGCTTAAAGACTTTTCAGCTCTGGCCTCAAATCTATGTTTGGAATAAGATCAGGTCTTTGTGACAAACAATTCAAAGATATTGTCTTCATGGTCTTTGAGTCATTTGGTTAATTATTTGTCTTGGATGTTGCTTTGATACACACATATTTATCATGATGCCATCAATGTTCTAAAGTACAACAAACACCCCTGCAGCATGCTATTGTCACCTTTCTACTGTACAGATTGATTTTATGTTGTAAAAGGCCCATCTGGGGATGTGCATTGTAAACAGCTAAGGTTATAAATGTTAGTGTTCTGTATACTTCATACTTATCCCCATTCAAATACACAAGAAAGGACTGTGGTCTCAGGCTTCAACGTTTCTGCATAATGAAACATGATCATTGTGTGAAATATAAATATAGCATTAGAAATTGAGACATGTTGTATATCTTAACTAGGAAATGTAAAGCCAGAAGAGAGATGCTTTTTCTCCTATAGCCTTAATGGTTGAACCAACAACACAAACACATCAGTTGTCAAGTCTTTCCTTTGGAGGGGAGATGAATGTTACAGAAAGCATCAAAAGTTTGAAAAACACTGGTTTCATCTATTTGGATGCTTAAGATGCTAGAATGAGCAGTGTTGACTTCACTTGTTTGAAAGAACAGCATCAATCAGATTGAGGTTCTGGATTAAGTAGCACAAAATTCAGACAAAACATGATCTGGGAAATGTCAACATTATGCACACAATTTAGTTTTTTGTACTGTAAATGTATGAATATTTTCCCTTTTTTTAATAAAACTTTCAGCTTCAATAACATCTTGTTTGTTTACAGCAGAAGATGAAAACCTTTTGTGCAGCAGAAGATGGAAAAATTCCTTATAGTTTCAATATGGGACATTGAATGTAAATTTACTGTGTCTAATGAGCATCGTCACGTCTGTTCTTAGCTGTGGCTCCTGCCTGTTGTGCATTGGTTCCTCTTATTGGCGTCCAGGATGTAAAAAAAAAAAAAATCCTATTTGCATTTCAGTCAACACTGAGATGATCAGGGAACCGTACTAGAAATAAAAATAATGAATGTTTGTTATGATTATGGAATGTTTCTGTTCCTTCTTGACTGGCACAATAAATTAAATGGTTGTTTGTTGGGAACCTGAGAGATGCAGAATGTGGGGGGTAAAATAAGGGCATGAATTCTTGAGTTTGAAGATGCAGCGATGGAGTGAAGGTTGAGTAAAGCTTAATGATAGGCTAGTCATAGACAATGATTTCAGAGTCACATAAAGGCTCTTAACTGTGACACAATTTTATCCAGTTTGAAGTTAAGCACCAGTAACGGCTCTGTGATGTGTGTAAACTGTATTTTTATTTTCAGTAATTGAGTTTCTGTTCACTGGTCAATAAAATGTAATTCAAACTGTTGAAGCAAATGACAAACAGGTTTCTCATTTTCCCACAAACTGGATTGAAATGAATTAAAGGCTGAAAATCGTCGCCACACGGTTTCACTAAACTGCGTTGCTTTCAGAAAACTCCAGGTGACATAAACGGATTTCTAAGTGTTAGGCATGTTTTGCTTGTTTCTGTTCATCTGAAAATGAAAGCAGAAAACATTGTTCTACCAGAAACGGAGTTGTTTGAGAAAAGGGCAACGTCAGAGCTTTGTGAAGGGATGAATGATTTTATTGTTGACTGATAAAAACATATTGATCAGTTATTGCTAGAAAGGCCTGACTGTGTACACAAGTGAAAGCAATATTTGAGTTGAAGAAATATCTTTATCTTAGACAAACGATGAAACTTTTCAACTTTTTAAAGTAGTTTTGTTTCCCATAGTCTATTTGTTCTGAATAAACTCTTCCAATCTTAGAGTAGTTGATTACCAAAATGAGTTCTATCGTAATAATTAGATGAAATGCGTTCTTTGTCCCAGATGAACGTCTTTTTGAGTGAAATGTTTATACCCTGTGAAGAAAGCGTCTGAATCTGATTGAAAAGTGTTAGCAGCAGTGTGAGGAAGAAAAGCTATATGAAAGTTTCAGATAGGTGTTTAAAAGTTACCTATTATGCTTCCTTGAACAGTCTACAATGTGTCCACTGGCTTTATTAAACATTACATTTTTTGCACAAAATCATTCTTAAAAAATGAGATTTTATTCTGGTCAGTTCAGCCTGTTTGTAGCTCCTTTCAACTTGAGATGTTTTAGGTCATCTGTCACTTTAAATCTGAACCAGATTAAAATCATACCTTCCAATAAATTGTCCAATTCCCTCTTGTCTACTTTATGTAGCCAGTGATCATTTCTTGCAATGAGCTCCCCGATTTCTTTTTTTTTTTTTTTTTAACATGGTGCAATAAGCAAAACAACAAAAAAAACTTCCATTTATGAACATTTAAATTCAGCATCAACTGGTCCAAATAAAAAAAAAAAAAACTGCAGTTAAACTGCTTATTGATTCTGAATATTGATGGAAAAAGGTTTTGGCTTCCAAGAAGTTAAGAGATTTAAAATAATCACCAACTTATCTTCATAGAGATAAAACGGTTTCAAATTCAAGTCAAACTTGTCTGTAATATGTACTCATGTTAAAATGTTACATTCTGCCATGCATGTGCACAAACACACATGAAACCTCAGCTCTACTGACTCCCTCTTCCCCTTTTCAGTCAGCCTGACAGCATAAGATAAATCACTAGTTGCAGCATAAAACAAGCGATTTATCTGTTCTACCAATTATTTTAATGAGAACATAAGCTCGCCCAACTCATCTGAGCCGGGTAGGAGGGCCCCCCAAAGGGAAAACAAGATACTGATGCTTGTAGAGTTTTGTTGGCTCTTTTGTTTCACCTGTGAAAACTGGTTACGAGGCAAAAAGCTGTTTTGTTTACATGTCAGATTTGAATGTATGGATTGGAATGAAAAGTGCTGCTGCAAAAAACTTCCAGATGTAAACAGAAGCTGCAGCTGCAGCAGAGAATGTTGCTTATGATGGTCAACTTTTACTAAATTACTCGGAATATAAACGTCACAGCAGGAATATAAATGTTGGAGTCCACAGAGTTTTAGCATTTTCCCGAAATGAAACTGAGTCTTTGAGTTTTGATACCTGAAGAAATAAAATCTCAATTTGGAGTCTTTTATGAATAATTTAGTTTTGTAGAAGGTATCTTACTCTAGACACCACTTAACATGTGTAGTTTGGATAAATAGCCCTTGAAATTGATCTGCCAGTCTAACGGTCAATTAAAAAAACCTTTAAGCATATTCTGTTACAGTTTGAAAAAAATTAATAAAAAAATAAATGCAACCTCTCATGTAGACTCATAGTGAGAGAATAATTATCTGATGAGTTGGTCGCTTTTAGATTCCTCAGAGTACAAAGTTCATTAAATCTCTGACACAAAACTTTCCAGAATGAATGGATCTGGAAACATATGAAGCCACAAGCTAACATACACTGAATAAAAAAGCATGCACTTGTTTTTTCATGATATTTATAATCAAACTGTATTCTGGCTTGAAGAACTGCATTCACTAAGAAAACCCCTTTCTCTATTCTTGTTCCTGGACTTTCTTTTACTCAGGGTATCGAAATGCACCTGTTTGTTTTTTTTGTTTGTTTGTTTTTTTTACATTGGAGTCCAGATCTCACATAACCTCAAAATCAGAAACACACATGCACACACCTTGATCCACCACCCTGGAGTCTCTCTGAGAAAATTGAAGATTAAACCAGTGCAGAGGCAGGAGAGAGGGAAGGCTGACTGTAAAACTGAGAAATATTAAAATCCTTGAATACCTCCACCTTCCTGTTCCTCACAGAAAAAGAAACAAATAAAGGAGGGAGAGAAGCAGATGGCCTGAGAAGAAAGTATAAATTTAGACAGAAACATTGAGAAAATGAAGGGAAAAGGGCAGACTCTGAAATGTTGAGGCAATAAAGGCAGAAACACGGGATTAAATGGAAAACACACACATCGGAAAAAAACAGGAATATTCAAAGACGAAGATCATTCAACAGAGAGGGAGGGATGAAGACTGAAGATTGAGCGCTCTCCTGCCGTTAATAGTGGAGGCCTGTGAGATAATTAAGAAGGCAATCTGTGGGACAGCTCATCATTAAACCCAAGATATTTTAGCGAGTATTAAGTAATCTCTGACCTTTTCTGAGCCTGAACTGATAAGAAATGTAAGTGAATAAATCTTCCAGTATTTCTCATATCCAGATTTTATTTTTTCTTCTCCGTACTTCTGGTATCATTGATAACCCCAAAGCCAAGACTCTCCTTCCTCTGCTTTATTTATCATCAGCTGTTCTTTTCTTATCCTCATCTCTTCCTACATTTATTTTAATATTCTCGTTTCTTCCCGTCATGTGTCCTTTCTCTTCATCGTTTCCATGTTTGTCTGCATCCCAGTTTTAACCTCACCTTCTCTGGAGCTGCTCTAATCCACCAGGATTTTCATAATGACAGCGAGCAGACTCCAAAGGCCTTGCAGGCTTCACGCTGAATTAGCCTGTTAACCACGCACACACGCACATGCATATCTGAATAAATGAACACACACATTGAGATGCCAGCTAACGAGGGAAATCCATCAGCGACTAACAAGGAGCAATGTAGTGAGGAGACCTTGTGGCTAAATGACGTCTGCTAATCGGGAATGAAAGCTACAAACACGCGCGGCTCTGGTGAAGTTATGAATTCTTCTGATTTGAGACCGTCATGAGGGGCATCACTTAGGATGATTGGGAGTGACAAACTAGGATAGAGAGACTGAACTGATCACCATGAGGTTGTGTGAGATTGAAATCAACCTGAAGTATGATCCCATGAAAAACTTCAATATTCTCTCAAACCGTGGGGAGATTTTTAAATGCATCTAAATTAACCATCTAATTAAAAAGATCTATGTTTTCGTTCATTTAGCTCTTCATGTAAATCAAAACTGTCCAGTGCTAGTGGAAGAAATGACGCGAGGTATTTTGGTAAAAACAAAAGAAAAATCCTACAGCCACTACAATGACACGTTGCGCTCAGTTCTTCTTCAGATGTTTTTGTTCAGTGGTTCTTGATCCAGCACCCCCACAGGCGAGGAGGGGAACACATTGGCTCTGGAAGAGGACCACAGCAGCTGAAAAAATATCAATGTTGCAATTTTGGTTCCCAGTTGAAACCAAGTCTACAGGATTATCAGCTAAAAAATCTTTTTGATTCTCAACCAGAGATATCTGGACTGCTACCTCTACATTCACTTTCTGTCTCCTGATGGATTGAGGTTTTAGAGTCATGCAGGAAAAAATGAGCCAAAAAGCTTTTGATTTGCTATTCTGTCTATATTTTCATCCCTATTTATGGTCATTAGCTATCAATCATAACCAAAAGTAGAAGAATCTGGATGCAAGTGGCTGAAATGTGCTGCTGTAAAGAGCCCCTTGATCCAAGAGGAGCTTCAATAAATGAGTTTCTGTTCATTTGCATTAAAGAGTCAGTTGAGGTGGTTCAGGCATCAGATCTGCACGTCTTCAAAGCTCTTCTCTCTCCAAGTTCTTGGCTCCTCTCTACTGATTGTAGGCCCTGGAGCAAACCCCAAACATGTTGAAGGAACTATATGTGGCAACCAAATGGGAGGTATGCAACTTGAGAATTATTTAATTTTTTAAGTTGTTTTCACCAACATCAAAAACGCCCCCAGGTAATTCCAAAATGTTTCTTACTAAATTTTACTTTTAAATCTTAGATCTAAGAACTGGAATTTAAAATGCTGGTGCAGCTGAAGCTTAGCAGCGAACAGCTCAGCTGTCACCAGATTCCCGATGTAGCACGTCGACACTTACATGGTGGAAAAAACCTGGATCTAAAAGAGGACAAACTGCACACATCAGAGATGCTGAGGAGCAACAATCAGGACTTGTTGAAAGCCCAAAGCTGCAAAAACAAAAAGAGAAAGAAAGCCACAGTGGCACAGCAGCAAATTAAAGACTTTTATGTCTGGCCAGGACAAAAAGAAAAGCCAGTTTGACGTCCATCATGAAGAGAACAAAGCAAAAAGGAAAACTTGGTGCCAAATATGCTAATGAGCAGAAAAACTTAAACTAAAAAACTAATAATGTTGATCCAAAGTAAATAAGATACAGAGACTGTAGAATTTCTGGTGATGAAGATTAGCAGTAAATCAAGTGTAGCTGAATTTTCTTTGGTAAAGATTCAAACTTGTTGCTTCTTCTGATCAAGGAGCAGAATGAGCAGCAGGAGGAGAAGATCTTCAACAGCACAATCTGTAAAACTCACCAGGCTAGGTGAAGAGGTGTGTACTGTCAGAACACAAGCATAAAATGATGCTCAAGTGTGAAATTCAAGTATTTTAATATCTCCCATGAGCCAATGGCACATGCTGCAACACAGTAAATCACCCAGGATCTAATTTGTTACGCTGCATCTAACTGTGGAGTGGCACTTCAGGAAGTGATTCCTGGGAACAGATTTTTCACTCAGGATCTGTGCTGAATTTACGGAATTTACTGTGCTGCAGCTGCAGATTACTTTTGTGTGTGCAAAATTACTAAAATCTAAAAATATTTACAAGCAACGAGTTGGATAGTTATGGAGAAAATATAACTGAAATGCAATCCTTTTTACACGTCCACTGTAATGTGAAATGTTGACATTTTAAAAATGAACATTAACATCCCAATTCCTCGTCTTTGGAATCGTCACCAAGGTCTCCTCCCCTACATGAGACGGTAGTCTGGCTGGACGTTCATTTGTGTCTATGTATCATATTTGTGTGGAGGAGTTGGTGTGTGCGTGTGTGTGCATGCGTGTGCGTGTGCGTGTGTGTGTGTGTGTGTGTGTGTTTGAAACCACTATCTCCTCACTGCAGCTGGATGGAGCCCAGATTGGAGCAGAACTATAAATAGTCTGAGACACACATGGAATCAAACACACACCATAAATAGACGTTGATGTTGAGCTTGAACTCGGTTTGCTCTGCCAAACCTGATTAAACTAGAAATAAATCACTCCAACACGCACATCTGAATGCATGAACACGTACACGTTTTGTGTGTTTAGGTGTTGTTGGCCTTTGCTGTGGCTTTTGGATGCTTGGAGGTGGAAACAATTTGACCAGTGGCATTTGAACTCGACACCTCAAGGCAAACATCTGATTCCAAGTTAAGTAAATGTCAGCACTCCTGTAAGGCCTGTTCAATCCTTTGACCTGTCTTTCTAACATAAAGTTTAGTTTCACATTATGAGGTTTAACAGTTTTACTTTTGTAACGGGAAAAAAGGTCAAATTTTTATGGATATTGGATCCAATTATTTCTTGTTTAAATAACTATGAAGCAAATGAAGTCCATACTAAGTCATATAGCTACATCTGAGATTTAACCATTATCTAACTGCTGATAAATAACCTGAGAGTAATCAGAGTTTGGATGGCATCTTGATAATTGTAGAGCTTGATTTAATCTTTTCCAGGCACGGGCATGAAAAAATATATCTGATGCAGAGAAGTGGTGACTCTAACATGCGCTCATCATTTGATGTCCAACAGTGAGTCCAGCCAATTTTAAAACATTTTCTAAAAACACCTAGACACATATTCAAATTGTTGGGTATTAATGTAAATGCTGCAAATATGCAGCAAAATGGGGCAGTCTTCTTACCCCCAAATTAATGGAATTTCACTTTCAGGAATGGATTTTAGCATTTAATATGAAGGTTTCACAATTTCCCACATCATGAGGAGTTTGACTTCTTACAAGTTGTAGAGTTTGGGGTTTTGTATCGTTTATGAAGTAAACAAACTTCAATTTAGAAATTTAACATATTAGCTGGGAAAAATAAGCATTTTGAAAATAGAAAATCTGTGGGGAAACTTTATTTGAAATAGAGCAAAACATTCCATTTTGTAACTGCTCCTTGCTGATGGAGAGAAAACATACGAGCGTCTTTAAACAGAATTTCTGGCATTAATGAGGAGGAAATAATGAGTTCCAGTCTCAATGTCTGAATTTCATTAAACCGAGTAAATCGGTGCTGCACTGGTGTTTAATAAGAATGTTGTGGAATATATGCAGAAAGTTCACATTAATTTGATAAACATAATGACACTCAATCCATTAAACAAACAGCAGGGCTGAACTGGGAGGACTGTTGTGGTTTGGTTTGTCTGTTAACTTCAGTCAACACATTGTTTACTGGTGGGACTGTTTTAACCTCATTAGCCTGTGCCTGGCCGATTAACATTTTGCTCCTGGGTACAGAGAAACAACAATTACTGATCATTATCAGCATTTATTTAAATAACGAAGCAGTAAGTGCTTTGTGTAAGCAAACAAAAGGTCAGAAATTAGCAGAGAGAAAAGCTGTGTGTCTGTGTACAAAACACTGTAGGAATCAACATAATTTCATAGAAGACTATTTATATATTAGATTTTGGTTATATTATGGTTGTAAACTATAATAAATGGTTTCATTTAATGAAATGGGGTTTTTCATTATAACTGCATGATTCAATGAGTGAATCATCAGTGACTTTAACAAGCAATAACACTCTGTGTGTCCTTACAGGAATTATCGTGTAATTCAACATGAATGAAAGTAATTAAAAAATGAACAAGATGTCATGGAAAACATCTCTTTTATATAAAAATCTACATTTGTACAAAATATTTTCTCTCTAACAAAAGTTTGACTGTGTACCAGAACAAAGTTCTTGCACTGGACTGATGAGGAATACATTGCCCTTAAAACCCACCCAGCAACCCCCAGGAAACATGTTCTAACACATCATTGTAGATTGTGACAGATAGACGGGAAACGTTCCTCCTCAACATTGATGAAGCAGTGCTGATATTACACAGTTCACTGATCACTCCCTGTTTCACCTATGAAGCAGAAGTTTGGCAGAAGTGCCTGTAAAACACATAAAAATTCTATTTTTATTTTTGCAAAAAAGAGTTGTTAGAATTGGAAGAAGAAAACGCTACAGAGATCCAACAAATCCATCGCTGGTCAACTGTAAATGAATGAAATTTCATGACTTGGTGTAATATTATTCTGCAAGTTATGCAAAAATAAAATAATACATAGCAGTATATTACCAGCACATTTGCCAAAAATATTTATTAAAAGAGAAAGCATTTATAATTAGAGAAGATTAAAGATTAAAAATGAATGAATGTTTCTCTGTTTATAGAAAAAGATGTCTAAAGAAAAAAACAGATAAATTTTCACATTTAAGAAAAGAAATAAATATAACAAAGTATTGACTCAGTAGAAAGCTGTATCATTAGAAAGATTATGTATATATATATATATATATATATATATATATATATATATATATATATATATATATATATATATATATATATATATATATATATATATATATATATATATATATATATATATATATATATATATATATATATATATATATATATATATATATATATCCTGCTTTGTGTTTAAAGATTTATCTGTATGAATGGTTGATGCTTAGCTGTTTATATTATAGCTAATTGGCTTTTGAGGGAAGGGCTAGACTATGTGAGATTTTTTTTCTTCAAATTCCTTCTCATAACTCTTGTTTGTCAACATGAGACTTGTTCATTTTAAAGTGTAGATGAATGAAATAAACAAATGCACTGGTGGAGGTTTGGCTGACTGCAGTAACGGATGGAAATTTTTTTTTTTCAACTCCCAGAAAAGCTGAGAAAAAAAACAAAGAAAACAAACTTCTAGGCAACAAACTGGAACACTTAAAAATAATAGAAAAAATGAAGCTCCACATGTGTCAACGGTTTCCATGAAAGAAGTGTACCCAAAGCTCAGCTCAGCTAATTAACAACAAAAAGGAGCCAGTGATGTGGCAGGATTTCACTGACAGATCTCTGTTTGTGTTTGAGTGTGCACTGCTGATTGGACCTCAGCGCTCACTTGCTGCGCCGCTCCTGTTGTGCTGAATCACAGTGTTTCTGTGTGATAAGGGAACAACAAGCTGAATGCTAACAGGATGATTGAAGATGGCGGTAATTAGAGTCTCGCATTCGCTTAGAACGAGATCTGTTAGCATGTGGAATACAATTGTCTGCACCCGTTGTTGGTGGGTAACATGTTTGTGTTAAAGTATACATAAGTGTGCTTCAGCTTTTGCATTCATTTCCCCGACTGCATGTGCTTGTGAAGAAAATACTGCGCCATGCTCCTTTTTGAATTCTACAGATGTTATCTTGGTGTGCATGTAGGAGGACGAAATGTGCATTGTAAAGACAAGTGGCAGCAAATTTATCTTTGTCACCATTGTGCATCTTTCAGATGGTTTGCTGATTTTAGTTATTTATCTCTGTCTCCTTTTCAGTCTCTCTTGTACCGTCTGTCAGGCGGGCTAATCTCTTTTCACATTAAGACACAGCATGTTAAAGCATGGAGCTGTGCTGTGTGCCAAGATTTGAATTAAGTTGTGAATTTGGTAATGAGCAGAAACGCTTCCTGCTGTAAGCAGTCATATGTTTTCCTTTGAGAGGTAGGAAACGAGAAACTCTAGGATGGTAGCATCACACAAATTGAATTTTAAATACGTGACAATGTGACAGGTATAAGCTGTATGTTTTCTCTTTTTTGTGGAATCTGGTCTTCAGTTTCAGGAAATGTGCAGAATCTCATTTCTTTTTAACTAAAGAAACTCGCATTTTGTTGCCAACTGTGCCTATAATTTACGTAGGTGTTTTCTTTCCATACTTGATCTATAGGTATCCCTTCAGGGGTTATATTTGTACACAATTACAGAATGAAATCTTATTTCAATGTTATTTTTGCTCATTTCAGTCCAATACCTTATTTATTTTTTATTTTTTAAAGAAACTTGAGTCATATCTCCAAAACTCAAAGAAGAAACCGATGGTGTCTGCACATAAGAGTCAACTCAGCAAATGACCAAGTTATTATTTTTTTTAAAATATTATATTTTATTTTGGCAGCTTTAGAGATACACAAACTCCAAACTAACTTTTTAATGCATTATAAGAGTTGGAATTCAGGTCCCCCAGTGTTTGAGGGGGTTCAGACTCTCAAATGCTCCAGCAGTGCTTAGAACTTCTTATTTTGATATTTCAAACACCAAGTACACCTTATTATGCATTAATATGCACATTCATAACACTACTGCACTATCACAATGTTATTACATTTAAACTAGATTCACATTTTGTTACTTTTGAATAAATAGGTCCTGTCATGATTTTATATGTCACATTCTGGCTCTGAGAACATTTACATAGTAGCATCATTTACGCTGTCCTCTCACCAACCAGAGCAGCCGAACTTAATTAGCCTCTGCCTGAGGCCAATGCTTCCTCCATCAAAAACCGCTGCTTCCTTTATGATCTGTCCGTATTGATCAGTGTACTACCAGGCCGCCAAACCAGCTGGATGGAGCGCTTACAATGTTCATTAGACAGAAATCTATTATAGGGCAAATTGCATGTTATGTACTAAACTCAACAGGACATAAAGTTGCTTTGTTGTGAAAATGGAAAAGCCTCATTATAAAACAGCAGTGGTTTCCTTGGAACAGAGGAAACATTTAATACCAACACTGAGAAACTGATCTGGAAACAGCAAATCACAAACATTAGTTTTGCATTAATTCTTGTCCCAGGAGGTTTTATAATTTTGACCCAGGAGTTATTAAATTACTGTTCTGGAAAACCCCAGAATAAAAATTACTTTTAAAAAAAATGTAATTTCTAGAAGCTTGGAAATACCTCAGCTGACAAGAAACAGCCCAAGTGTTTTTCCTCTCTCTTTTAGTGAGGATTTACCTTCTTAAATCTCTTTTATAATCTTTTCCTTTCTGGATGTGATTGTTCATGTTTTCATTTTGAACTGTTCAGGTCTAGTTCAAGCAATCAGGCAATAATTGATCCTCTCTATCAGAAGATGATGGTAGAAGTTGATCCGTTAATGAACTTCAAATTAATTAATTTAAACTCTCCTTATGATTTTTGTCATAATTAGATGAGTCTCACAATGAGAAAAGCCTTTAGAATGAAATTTGACTGCAGGGCCTGTTGGCCACTGGTCTGATCAGTGTCAGTCTGGTTTGGCTCTTTATAACTGTGGTACCACTCAAATTGGTGATTATGAGGGTTTGTGTATATTCTGTTTAAGATATGTGGAGGAAAATGCACAATTTGTTTTGTTTTTTGTACATGATGCAGGTAAATGGGTCTCACCTTTAATGAAGGCATGTATCCAACCAGCTCTTCTGTGTGATCAACCTACCAGCTGACAGTTTTGTTGTTGGGGGAATATTTTCTGTTAAGGTCCAGAAAATATTCCCCAGGTTCTGACTGCTGACATTTGGATCAGATTTGCTCTTATTTGTTTCCATTTTCATTTTTCTGATAGATTTGAAAGACGCGTTCTTATTTAACACGCTAATATTTAAACTTCTTTTCAGATTTATTACACACAAAGTGAAATATTTAAAACCTTTATTTCTTGAAATTTCAATTATTCTGGTTTACAATGAAAACCCAAACATGTATGTATCAGAAAATTTTAATATTAAAGATTGTTAAAAAAAGATATGTAAAGAGGAATGTCAGACTTCTGAAAAATGTATTCACTCGATATTTGGTTTGACCTCCTTTTGCATGAATTTGCATAATTTACTGCATCAATGCGGTGTAACATGGAGGAAATCCATCTGTTGTGCTAAAGTGTTCAGGAAGCCCTGGTTTCTGTGATAGCTGCTTACAATATCAGATTAAGGTGAAATAAACTTTAAATCTTGAATTTGGATGTATTTTTATTGTTCTTCGTTTGGTGACTTGGCGGTCTTTCTCCGGCCTTTTGCTCCTCAGGTCCGTCATAACTGCAGAGCTCAGCTGAAGCAACAGCTGTATAAAAAGTGGCTCCTGAAGCTCCAGACAATAAAGACGTGTGTTGGGCTCAGAAGTGGACCCGGCTCCTGTGAGAGCAGTGATAGTGATGTTTTTAGCTCTGAACGTTGGCCTCTTGTGAGCTCACTCTGCCCATATCAGAGGATGGAGTTTGGTTATGTGTTTACTCTGAAAATCTCATCTCCTCTGAATCAATACTCCATTTACCAAAAGCTCACAAGACTCGAGCTGAGTATGGAGTGCCGTGCTGCTGTCCCTTCCTCCTGCCTCTTCCACGCCTGATTCTGTGCACTTTTGTTTCATGTTCTTTGTTTTTTTTCTTCTTTTTTGTCTTGTCTTCTCATTGTGAGCCTTTTTTCTGAAACTCAATTGTTCAGATGTTTGTCATTGTTATTGGACCGCTTTCCTTTTTCAATTGTATATTTTCCTCACTGTTTGTTCTCTTCCTAATTTATCTCTGCTCTTTAATCTCTGTTCATTACTTCCTGTGTTTGATTTTTTTTCATCTGTCCTTCCCTCCTCCTCCTTGCATTTCTCTTCTCATCTGTCACTTTTCTCTTCTCCCCCTCTTATCTTTATTTTTCTTCAGGGTTACAACTCTCTGATCACATCTTTTTCCTTGTTTTAGCCTCTTGTCATCCTGTTCACATTTCCTTCACACTCCTCCATCCACTCCTCATGTTTTTCTCTCTAAAAACCAATTTCCCCACAGGTCGGGTGGGGTCTTAGTGCACACGTGTGTTTGTGCGAGTAAAGAACCAGCTGTATTAAACACTTAGCCTTTTTCCCTCTCTTGAGCCGAGACAATTTACCCGTCGCTCAAGGCAAGAGGAGTGAAATGGCTAAGTGACATTGTGCCATTAATTTAATTAGCTTGTAATTGACATTTTAAATGCTTCACATTTAAATTAGATGGTCCCACCATCGCAATGGAAGTCACAGCAACTGTGGAATTGATTAAACCGCTGCACAGCAGCAGCGAGAACAAGACCTGACAGGGGAAAAAAGAGAGCACATACTGTACTGTGACAGAGTTCTAGAGATGTGAGCGCAGTGAGGAAGGAGAGTCAGGAAAAAAAAAACAAGTGCAGTTATTGAAACAGAATGTGAGTTAGAAGAACAATTGAGATTTCGGAGATGCAAGCAGGAGGTGAAATAAAGAGGTGAGAATGGGAGATGTAGAGGAAATGTTGTCTTTACTAGACGGTGATGAGTTCAGAGGTCATTTAGCTTCAGGAAGTGGATCTCAATACACAACCAGCCAGTGGCCAACCGGTTCATATTGCTGTAGAACTACAGCACATCTTAAAAATACCAGTAATCAAATGTTTGATTTTGTTTTAGATTGGGATCTATTAGGTTATCCTGTGCTGTAACTTTTGTGTCATTCAAAAAGTTTAAATTCCAACCTAAAACATATTGCTGTCATTATGAAAATATATCATATTAAAAACAGGAAGTGTTTGCTTTAGCCAAGTTCTCCTTAGCCATTGTTTTTCAACTGCAAAGTTTTAAGTTCAAGTTTCAGATTTCTTCTGTATTAATACCCAAATTAAATTTTATTTAATATAAAGGGATAAAAAAAAATTCAAACTGCAAGAACATATCTGTGGAAGGAGCACATGTACATCCCAAGGGCATGTTTGATTTGAAACTGGCTGTGTTTACTTTTCCTTACATGTTTAATGTGCATGTAGGTCTGACTGAAATTGCTGATCTGAAAATATTGGTGCGGGAGCTCAGTTATTGAATGACACACGGCTGAACAAGGTTTTGAGCGCTCTGCAAAAAAAGCTGAGCTACAACAAACTTTAGCCTCAGGTAATTTGAATGCTACAGTTACTGCAACCGTCAGTGCAACTCAGTAATGTCATTCACTGTTAAGAGGATCTTTCTGCTGAGCGTGCAGGAAGGAACATTCCCAAACAACTCCAAGATGCTGGACAAGCTCTCGTCCTAATTTAACCAGTAGCTTTGTGCTACCATCTAAGTTGAGGTTTAACCTTTCAAAATGCAACCCAGCACAAATTATGTAGTTGTAAGTAGAATTTTGTGGGTCATTTTGTTATTTCTAATATTTTTTTGTTTTTAGAGAGCAGTTGCATCCACAACTTGGCAGAGGTTGTGGATGTCAGTTGTTTGCTACCTGTGCAGCGAAACAGACCACATGACTGACACACGATTGTTTATTGTGCAAAGCGTCAAATTGGTGTCGACTTTAAACTGATTTTCAAAGGCTTTTAAAAACTATTCAATTATATTTCCGAAAAAGTGATTGATCAACAGTGCAAAATGGAAAGCAGATACAACTAAACTCCTGTGAGCATCCATGAGACAACGAGCAGGCAGGAGGGAGAGACGCATTGGGAGTCAGAGTGTGTATCAGCAATGCATATTTAACTGTGTGTAGAGGAGTGTAGTGTGCCAGAATGACTGTCGATGTCAGCACTTTCATCTATTTTTTAGGAGAGCTCTTCAGATACCGAAACACACACACACACACACACACGCACAGGCAGGTGTATCTGCGTGGCGCCTGTTCTCTCTGCTGCACTCTTTTAATATTCTTTCAGCTGCACTTTTTCAAAGGAAGGTCCATCACAAAGACAATCTGTTTGATCTGCTCACTGCCATCATCATGTTGCAGACAGATTAGAGAAAAAAATATTCTTAGGCCTTTCAAGGCCTTCACAGGCACTTACAACTGAAAGTTTGGTCTGTGAATGGTAGAACAAAATTATAATCTGCTTTTTCTATAACAGTAAAATAGTTGTATGAGAGGCATTTTAATTTCAAATGTTTTTTAATTGGGATTTAATAAAAATCTGTTATAAAACAAGTCTAAATAATAAGAAAAATGCTCCACCATTGCATCTCAATTAGGCTGAACATTTACAAAGTTGTTTAACCATTTTATTCTTCTCTTTTTCCCAATCATTCTGCTGTAGATTTGCTGGCATGCTGTTATCTTTCCCAAAGACTAAATGTGTTCATGTGCTAAGTTAATTAAAAAACATGCAGCCTCCTGTCACTCCATCTTCCTCATAGTATCGTCATCTTGTTGTTAATCACAACTTCTGTTATGTGAAGAATGTTTTCATTGTAGTTTTGCAAAATATACTAATTTCAATGCAGCCAAAAAATGACTTCAGCTTAACAAAAAAAGTTTTTATCAAGAAACTTCAGTGTCTTTAAAATTGGCTTGTTTCCATTTAGCAAATTTATGTTCATAATTCCAATTTCCTTAATTTTAAGGTTAGTGGAAAAGCAGCTGTGGAGAGGCTTTCTGGTTCCATAAAGCTGCAGCACCAAGAAGGCTCAGCTGCAGTGTCTTCCTGGCATTTACCAACAAATGGAGACAGAACCACAGTGTTCACAATCCTCACCTGTCAGCCCTTTCCTTAAGCGCCCAAATGTCGACTCCTCAAACTTTGGCCTGCTAACTGCTGGCTGAAAGATGGCCCGCCTTCAGCCTGCAGGTTGTGAGAAAACAAAAACAGTTTAAATAAATAATATACTGGAAACAGAAAATGACAAACAGCAGCATAAATACAGACAGATCACAATAAACCAGTCTCAGCCTTCTCATAATCAATGTCATAACCATGGTAACGCTAAAAGGATGCAAGAACACATTCTCCAAAAACATCTACAAACATTAAATTCTAACATTAACACTGAAGTTCATTTTAAACATCGAAAATAAATGTCCGCAGAGGGTTATCCTTGATTCATCTTCATCAGTGTGAATTAGTGTCACACTGATGTGAAGTCAAAACATCAACCAATATTTTATGGGTGGTCAATCTGATGATGTTCACTTACTGACATGAGTTTCATCTGCAGTGAAGAATTGGTACTTTTCCAATTTTAATCTTACAAAACAAAAGCTGTAATGAATTATAAAGACATTTGAGTTGTGTTCATGCAAATCCATTATGTAAATTCATTTAGTTTTGTGCAGAAAATCCTTTAACAGATTTTTCTTGTTGTGGATGTTTAAGTTCCAACATGGTGGCATGCTGAGCCAAACCAATTAGACTTATTGTTCCTAATACTCACAGATTGAACTGCAAATTGGTTGTAAATGGCTTTTGCATCTGTCTGCTGTCATCACCTACTGTTTAATGTATGAGACCAAACTGCAGCTACAGCTGTGGAGTGCATTGATTGTGCCAAAGTCTAAATAGGCAAATCGAAGTCCAGCAGCTGAAGAGCAAATCACCAACGTGAGACGAGATGAAGAGATGAACAGGCTGAGCATGATTTACACCAGCAGCAGCAGAAACAACAAGAGTTTGTCCAGAATGGACTGGACGTTACCCAAAAGGTTTGCAACCATGTGCTCGGCTGTGGGATCAGAGCTGATTTAACATCAGAATGTCGAACCAACTGCCAATGACTTGTGGTGTTTTGTCACTTTTATTATATTGTTTGAACCTCTTTCAAGTCTACTCTAAATCATTGCAAGACCACAGAGAGACAGTTTATCTACACAGAGCAGTGCTTGTTTTATTTTTTGCTGCAAAGCTGGCTCTTTATCTCCAGTTCAACAGCTATCCTTTGAGAGAGGGTTTGTATGTTTGTAGGAACCTGCTGCAGTTCTCAGGGATGATGTATGCATAACGGAGCCATGAGGATGTGAAAAATGTCCACCACTGTGTCCTCAACAACTCAACAGTCGACCTTCTGTCCTAAAAAAAGTTTTCTCTTTACTGCAGTGTAGGAACTCTGATTTAAATAAGCATGTCCAGGGTAATAATCAGAGAATATATGCGGCCTCAAACAGAAGCTTGTGCTTTGCTATGACAGTCCTTGGATTCAAGAACAACTCTAGCTAGATATAAGAGAAAATGTGAGAAGACAGTGATGCTGCATGAAGCTGAGGTTGGCAGGGATGCTGTCCCTCCAAATTCTGTTCAATATGTTGAGAAAAATAATGTTTTTCTCTGTGAAAACAATATGTTTAACTGTTTGAAATTAAGTTTTGTATCTTTGTAGGTGGAACTGGGCTTTTTATTTTATATATACCTGATTGTCAGAATAATTCTTGGAATATTACAGAATAATGCTCCACTTAGAAAACCCTAAAGGGATGGTGTTATTTTCCAGGCACATGGTGCTATTTTACAGGATGGTCAATGAGACCAGGCTCTCATTGACCATCTTTTGATGACTTTACATCCAACATTCTTAAATTGGGCTCTGTCTCTTTAAGAACCTCTTACCCTTTCTGACACTCCCCTTTCAGCACTTCATCACAACAATGCTTCTCCATGCTGTCTTTTGATGCTGTTTATCATATGATAAGACCAGCACATTTAGTTCCATGAATTTCTGCTGCCGCTAGTCTGGAGGAACTGATTGGGGGAGGGATGCTCTGTGGAGCAGAGGCTCTGCTTGGGGACGGTGCCTCCAAGGAGGAGTACGTTGCCAGAGCAGACGTTTGGGCTACCCTGAATGGTTGCCATGGGAGATTAAAGGATTTCTCAAACTTATATGAAAGATTCAAAGCTACTCTGCAGGTATGTTTTTAATGAGGGAATGTTGATTTTTCATAATACCCCCTCCTTTACTCATCCAGTCAGAAAGAATCAGGCACTTAAAGCGCCCTGGTTTAGTTTCTCTGTAGATAAACCCATGCTGTGCTCAGATTGCAGCCTGAGAAAAAAAAAATCACTTTCCTTAGCGATCAGACTCAGATGTAGCTTCACAGTTTGCCCTTTTCTCCCAAACTTTGAGCCATTACTTTTGCATGTGTCTCACGACGACAGGTCAGGACTGGGTTGCTCAAAGCTTACTGACACACAGAGTGCAGCACACCCTTCAGCTTGGTGCTTTGTTTTAGAATAAAGTACATTTAATCTGGAGCAGAACTGTCTGTGCCGTGTTCTCAGTGCATCAGAATCAGCCATGCACAAAAAAATCAATGTCTGTATGTGTGAAGTGATCACTGTGAGCTGCTCACATTGAGTTTTGGACACAAACAAATTCTCATTTGAATCCAAAATTCCAAAATGTAAAATAAAATCAGTACAAACAGTTATAATGTAGTTTCAGACTACTGTTGATGTTCTGTTCCCTACACAATAAAACATTAGTGAGGTATTTCATTTAGACATGTTTTCTGATTCAACCAAATCAGAAAGTAGAGCGTTTCTCCTGCATCCCTGTAGTTTTTTTTTACTTCCTGTCTGTATTACCCCACCTGGAAGACTGGGGTATTTCTGAATGCTCCAAAATGCAAAGTAAGCAATTAATCTTTTATGAGAAAGTGTTTCGATCAAGACTTTAGAGAAAAGTGAAGTTCTTATTAAAATGAATCTCTGTAATATTCAGAGAAATGTTTTAATTCCACATATTGTGGTTTGTGGAATCCAAAAACTGTAAATGGCTTTAAATCTAGACTTATTTTTTAAAATCGACTTCTGTTGAATGTTTTCAAATCAAAACATAACACGATACGTTTTGATTTTTGAGAACCTACTTCGTGTTGTCAGGCGAGTTCAGTAAAAGTGATTTCTTGATTCTCTGGGTCTGTTCGGATAAAATGGAGTCCACTCTCCATAAACACAATAATCAATAATTTAACAAGGGTTCAGTTGTTCTTTCACATATGACTGGTTTAGACAACTTTTTATTCCTTGTTAAATTAATCATTTGAAAACTGCTTCCTGTATTTGTTTATCTTTGATAACAAAATTAGGTTTATCTGAAAATTTTAGGTGTGAGCAAAAAGCAAAAACAACAAATCTGCAAGTAGACAAAAACTTTCTAGTGCATTCTGAAGATGAGCAGAAACAGATTTTTCCATGACAAAAATCTTCTGGAGCAATTTCTACACAAAACATGTTCTGTTCATGCTTCTTTGATTGCTCTTTAGTTTCATAAATGCAGTCAGAAAAATCTAACATTTTCTAACAGGTACAGAAATAGTTCACAATTTTTAAAGGAATTCTGAAAGTCTGGATTTTCTTTTTATATCTTAAGCCAATCTCATGTCAAACCTTATCATTTACTCCTTCACACCATCAAAACTTCCTCAGCTGTAGCTGAACTCTAGTGCTGATGACTAGGCTCCTGTTTGTTGTCGTTCACCTTTGCAGTCGGAGCTGGACCTCGCTATGTATCTGTCAAGTGTTTGAGGCAAAACGTGAATGTTGAGATGCAAACTTGCTTGAGCATCTGTTGATTGCAGTGGGTTGGAAAAACAATTGCAGATGTCTTTCTAGATGATAGATCTGTGTAATCAGCGTCTACAAAGAGAGCAGCATTCAGAATAACAATGTCTTAGCTCCACAGCTTGTTATCATATAGATAGGACAAACACATGCCACCTTCATTGCTGTAAATCTGTCTGACAGAATCCAATCAGCGCCCCACATCTGTCTGAGGACAACAACCTCTTCAGCAGGTCGAGGTTATGGACCGGCAATAACATGAAGCTGCAATCCAAACATGAACGTTACAAAAGGATGAAAATTGTTTTATAAAGTCACAGAGTACCAACTGTTTTATTAAGCTTAAAGTTCTTCAGATTTTCTAAGAGGTCCATCTCTGGTAACTATAGGAGGTGTTTCAGCTTCCTAAAGCTTAGAAATACCAAAACGCAATGCTGCTTGGTTTGCTACTGGCTGGTGTCTGGAAAGCAGCCAATTCAGAAGCAGCATTTATTTTTAGCCTTAGCATTAGAGTACTAGTTAGGATGACTGTGGATATTGGCCTCTGCTTTAGTGCCATTACAGTTTCCACTGTGCCTATTAATGCATTTTATGGCATGTTTGGTGACTGGACAAGATAGACAGTTACAAGTACTTTTAAAAACTATGTTAAAAAGATAAATCCCAAGTGTCTCACAACCCACATTAGAGTACAAGTAGGTAACACCAGTATTTTAAAAATACTAAAGTAATATCCACTTACTCTGGTTTACACGTGTCCTAATACTTCAGTTAATGCAGAAGAAGAAATTGTACGTTTTTCTGTTGTTTTTTTTTAATTCTTATTAAAAAGTAGGTTATTATGAGTTTGTTTCCGCTGTCATGGCAACCTGACAATAATTTAGGGTAAATTCAGAGGATAGAATTGAAGACTTTATCCTGCCAGGTAAACAGGCTGCTGATCCGTCTGGGACCCTCACTGGTCTTTTCTCCATCTGTCCCATTTTTCTATTACCAGCAGCTACAGGAGGCCTTAACGGGGAGACCAGGAGGTCACCCTGATGTCACGTCCTGACTGCACTACTGAGTGGACCCTAATGTGGATGGGAGAGACTGAATAAGGCGGGGACAGGAGCTGAGTAGAAAACAGTAGGACAGTAAGAGCATTATCTCCCCAAACAAGCCAAAGAAAACAGTTCTGGAAGGATGTTGCTTTCCTAAAGACATCACTGCAGCAGGAAAGGTCAGGGGTCATTTCTTTTTTATCTCCCTCTGTGTGTTTGTTTGTGTGCGTGTTCACCTTTGCAGAATTGAGTAATCATCTGTGTAGCGACATCTGGGCATATGTGAAGGATTATGCATATATTAGCATATTTGTGTTCGGCGTGTGTGCTGTGATTCACGCAGCAGGACGAGGGGTCATGTTTCCACCTGCCGTGATGGTGCTGAGGGCATATTTGTGCAGCAGGGTGTGTGCGCACATTAGTATGGGCTGGAAAGCACCTAGCAGGGGACCAGAAGGTGATAAGTAAGGGTTCTACTCTGAATTATAATGATGCCGTCCTCGTCCAGCTCCCTGCTGGACACCTTCCATCCTCCAGCAGCCGCAGCCGTACTGTAAAGCTCACCACCTCAATCCATTTCTGTGACCTTCCAATATTTACACGTTTTTAGCAACAGGTTTGATGTACTGTGCTGCTGTTGCTTCTGAAAAATTTGCAGCAACCTTTAGCTGATGGAGAAAGACTAAACACATGACTCTAACTTACTGTCGGATTTTTAGTAAACTGAAAGTTGTAGTCAACATTGAGCAGCGTTCATGAAAACATTACTGACATTACCGACATTCGAATTTGCTTTGTTCATTTGTTTTTTAAACCAGTTGAGAGAAGTGCTGCTCCTCTAACCTTGCAAATAAATATATTTAGAAAAGGCTACATTTGTGGGGGAAAAAGGTCTTTGTGCTGAATTATTGTGCTGATGTCAGCTGCTGGACCTCACATCATGGCACACTGCCCCGAAGCAGAGCAGAACCCTCAGTTTGATTCTGTAATGATTTAAATGTTCATCAGATCAGCAGCGTTTAATTCCTCAGTGGTTGAGACTTGATGGTTGTTCAGGAGGCTCCACTTTAAAGATGGACGGTTGTACCATTATCTGGCTGCTTGTAGCCATTTTCATATGTCTGAGCCGCTAATGTAAGCAATAAGTTGGGAGGGCGGGGCCAGCAGCAACTCATTTGCATAATAGCAATACAGTGCTAAAACAGTGCATTCCTTAATAAGCTCAAAATAGGCACTGATCAGGTGAAATCTCAAAATTTGAGAATTATTTTATGTGTTAAATGTAAACATGTTTTAGAGTAGTGGATTTTTAAAAACATGGAAGTAGAATAAATGGTGTGTTGTTTATCATGACTGTATGTTGTATCATAAACACAGCTCCAGGACACATTTCTTTAAAGAATACCAGCGCATACAAATTGTTTGACTCTGCACCTTTTTACAGGATTTTAGAGAAAGCAGGATTGGAGAGCAGGCTTATAACTCCTCTACAATTTTTACTGAATAAATCAGTGAAGCCCATTTACATCTCAGAATGATTCGACACAGATCATAGACATACATGGTTTCTGTCTGTCTTTTATTGTTAGTTACCTCCCTGATAATGTGCTTTGGTAGAATGAAAAACTCGATTTTCAAGATAAAATCTGTGTGCTTTAATCTTCTCCAAGTTTCAGCTATCCTAACTCCACTGAATAGTGATATAAATTGTGAACTCACACATTGATTTTAACATTAAAGTGTCTTTTAATGTAACTATAGACTCTACAGAGAATCGGCATCTGGATCAGATGAATCAGACTCTGGCCTGAACTTTTATCAACATTTATCTCATCTTTTCTTCTTTTCAAATCTTGCCCTTTTCCCTAACTCCTCTCATCTTGCTTGTAGAAATAATCTCCTTGGCATTTTGGTGAACCGATGCTTTTCAGTGACCTAGCTGTGGCACCGTGTTCCTCCCCTGGAGCTAAATTACATCAATTATCACATCCAGAATTAAGGAGAAAGTCCTTCCTCTACAGAGGAAAAACTGAATCTCTATTTTGTCTTGCAATAAACCCACAAGCAAGCCCGAGGAACGAACATCTGTCCTCCTCAACCAGAAATTCTTTCATGCATTCATTCTTAGACTTTATTTACTTCATTCTGCATTAAACTAATTTTAAGTAAATATTTTTCTCAAATCGATCAATTTAGCACAAATTCATGGAATCTCATTGTAAGACGTTATAAAACACTTTGTCTTACATTACAAAATGTGGCACAATAGAATTGCAAAGTCTTGCAATTATCAGTGGGCTAAAACTTAAATAACAAAGCTAACTATTTACCCAAATAAAACACATGGATCTGTTTGATATGCAAAGACTATCCAGTAGATTTGTTTGTTCCAATAGTTTATGACACAGGCTAATTATTCTGGTCAGACAATTAGCCTGTTATGCTTAGCATAGCTGAACTGTATACAACTCTATTTGTAGCATCGTTATGCTAACGCTATTGAACTATTATAGATTACAAATTGCAAACAACTTTTTACTAGCCTCTTTTATGAATAATTTTTTCGTGCAGTAGTCTGCTTTTTCTTATGTTTAAACATCATGTACAGTACATCAACCTGCTAATGAGACTAGAGAGGAAATTCACCTCAATCAACAAAAATTATTATCGGTGGTTTTAAACCAACAAAACCTTTTCAGTCGTTAACTGACATGCACTGTGGACAAACGCTAAAATATGTACAACATTCAGGTGTTGCAGAAAGTGCCTCCACTGTATGTGATAATTAGCTCAGTGAGTTTTGTGTATGTTGTGTGTGGGTGAGTGAGATGTGTGGCAGCCGTCCTCCGGACAGAAGGGGGCGCTGTGTGCTTAAATCCGCATGTTTTAGGAGCGAGTGAGTTACATATGTCTGGCAGAGTGAGTGTGGACGATGACCAGAGCAGCGGCTATTAAAAAAGTCTGTGCACCCTTCACCTGTTAGCCGGAGCTAATAAAGTTAACCTCCAACCAGCTCCCTGCCACCACAAGGTCTATGTTCAGGGAGTTAACCGTTCCTGCTCAGTCCTTTGATCGTGGTCAGAAGACACCAGGGAGATGTTCCTCCGGGGCCAAAGTCTCTACTTTGGGGTTAACACAGGTGAGGAGGGGGCACAGAACCGATAAGACAAGTTTTGTAATAAGACACAGAGGAGTTTGTATCTTGAAATCTTCATTGAGGGAAAGGAGCATTTAAATTAATCCACATTACGTCTGTTCTGCAATTAATCCAAAAAATTCATCCAGAATTCTTTTCTTGGCCTTAAAAATTAAGCTACTGTTGTTGTGGAGAGGGACTAGCAGGAACCTAGACATTCAGAACAGCTCAGACTCTACAGAAGGCAGATAATACACCTGTCACAGCCAGATCATCAAAAACACAAGACATATGAGCTACCTGCTGTTATCTGGCTTTCAAATCATTTTCTGAAATAATAGTGTTGTCCTGCTGAAAGAACCAGTGATCAATAATGCTGTCTTGTGTTCCTAATGGCAAAGGTAAAAAGACATTCAGTCTGTTATTACTGCTGCAAGGGTTTTTTTGTAGAGCTCCAGCGATTGGGTCCAGAAAATCCATTAAAATTTATTATAAGATCTAGAAAATTAAGTTTTAAAACTAATTTCATTTCTACATCTGGATGCAAACTAAAGTTCTTTCACTGATAATGACTGAAGTCAGTGAGTATAATCCACTTTATCTGTAAAAACAACTTTAAATAAAAATATTAAAGACTTTATCTTCACCTACACCACAAATGTGGTCATCTAGATTTTGCAAGGCAGCACCAATGACAGAAAGGCAGAGGGAAAACCTGCTAATTTGGTGGTAAGGACATTAGGACAGTCCACCATCAGCCCATCGTGTTTTTGTTACAAAGATCCAGAAGTGCAAGAGCAGGCATCATGATTTGGAAATCAAAACGTGAGGAAGGTGCAAGGACCGTGTAATGGGCCAACTCTAACCCTACCTTAATCTATCTTTACCATCAGTGTTACTGATGTCTAGAAAATCCTATAAATCCTGGTGGCTTCCAATACACTGGGGGAATCCCTGGGGATGTAAAGAAGATCTGATAGTAGATGTTTTCATTACAGCATAGAGGAAAAAGCTTTCTGGGAGCTTACTCCTTCACTGAAGCTTCAGATTGTGCGAGAGCATCAAGACACAGGTGGAACTGTTGCATCTCTCTGGACCCAGAACCTTCATTTGGGTGATGACCTTTGGTTTCACCCAAACTTTATGCCTGTGACCTAAAGGAATTCTGTATTTCCATGCTTCAACATGGATTGAGAGGAAATGAATTTATCAAAATGAAAGGCCTTTCAGGAAGTCATCTCCACTACATCAGTCAACCTTCCTACCACCTTACTGGGAACACCTCAAACACCAAACCATGCATGTTCTTAAGCATTTCCTTAACGTTATTTAGGAATATAAACTTACAATTATGAAGCAGAAAGGGAGCAACAACCAACTTATGTGTTAGTTTATAGCTGTACATCAACAAACCCAACCAATCACACTGCACCATCTTGCTGGCCCTAATAATCAGCAAAGAAGAAATGTTTTTTGTACAATTCATCCTTCAAACGAAATTAACAAAAAATAAAACCCTCATGCATGGAAGATTTAAAAAAAAAAGAAAACACCAAGGCACATCCAACTAAACTCTAAAATGCATTCAGTGTTTTGCAAAAGCACACAGGGAGACAGAGTGAGGGCAGGTTGATCTGACTGGAGAGGGAATCATTTCACCCTATACTCATCTCAGTCTCCATGATTATGCCTGTCGGTAGAAATGGCAAATAATGGTGGCAATGTGCTGTGAAATGAACCCCTATTATATGCGTGTGTGTGTGCATGCGTGGGGGTGTGTGTATGTGAATCTGAGCTAGAGAAAAGGACCAACGGAGCCGCGATGGTGTCTCTAAAAGAGGGGAGGAGGACAGTCCAGAGATGTGATTGCTGGCAATCATCCTCTACAGGTCATCAGAATGTCAAGCTCAAACACTGAAGCCCAGGATACCTACGAATAAACACAGACACACACACACCCACGCCCATGCACACACACGCCCACACACACGCCCACACACACCCATACAAAAACCCTTTTTAATTTGAAAGAACATGTCTTAATGTTAAACTGGGCCAGTGTGACATTATTGGACATGGAATCTCAGCAACGCCAGGATCTCCTCTTAAAGCTGACTTATCTTAACCCTATTAAGGGTTCATGTTGAGTGTGACTTTTATACTTGATGTATATGTTGGTGCAGTTTTCTCCAAAAAGAGCCTTCATGGAGTGATTGTGTAAATGATGGTACGAACAAACCTGCTCTACAGAGATCACCTTCCAAAGTGTCCATTTTGAGTTAATGGTGGCTTATGCAATCTGTGCCAAGTTATTAAAACGTCTCAAATATAAATGTAACTTTACAGGTTGAGCCATCAAAATCCATTTGAACTTTTACTGGTAAAAATCTTGCAAAGTTACATACAATTATTCAAAAGTTACTCCTTTGAATAATCCCAGTTCAGAGCATGAATCGTAATTTTTGACGTTTCCTACAAACTATTTTGAATCAAAGCTGCCAGAAAAATGGTTGGCAGGTTTGCATAAATAGTGAAAACATTTAGATCAACTGCTCAGACTGTTTTCAAACCTTTATTTCTATAAATTATGATAATTTTCCGCTTATAAGTAATGGAAAATACAAGATTTAAGATTAGAGTATTACATGAGATTGCCAAAAATTAAACATTTCAATGTTTAATAATTGCTTAACGGTTCCATCCATTGTCTTCTGGTTCTTTGAGATGGGATGGAGGGGGCGCCAGGTTTAGGAGGGAACTCCAGACATCCCTGTCCCTCCAGTTCGTCCTGGGGATCCCACGGTGTTTTCCCTCTTTTCCCTCCAGTGAATTCTGGATCGTCTCTGGCCTGTCTTCCCAACGGGTCGTGCTAGAGGCGCGCTGGAGTTTCCTGACCAGATTGTAAACATATAATACACAGTCTGACATTTACTTTACTTCAGATGTTGACATTTAGTGCTGTTTCAAAACGTATTGTTTACTGACTGCAGTTTATTCTGTATTTTATGACCAGTGCCATTAAATGCTGAGTAAATGTGACTTTTTTCCTCTCATCCCATTTGTCCTAATCTATTTTTTGTTCCAGTCCATTCTATCTTATTTTCTTAAACCTCTTCGTCTCAGAGACTCACTCCTGTCCACATAAAGTCCACACACACAATCATTCTGAACAACAATTACTATTGAAGGGTTCCTATAGGCTAATACGCTCCGTTAAGCTCGGCACGCCTAAGTAAGCTCTCTGAAATTAGCGCTGGATACACACACACGTGCGTACACGCCCACACACACCTACACAGCACAAAGGCTTTACTGTCGGCTCTCTGACTGAAAATGTCTGGCTGCATGCACTCTGTGATACTGAGCTCTTTAATGGGAGTCAGTAAACTGTGCACAAAGCCCCGTCAAGGAGCTTCATTTCCAGACAGTCTGCCTGAGTAATAATCATCATGGCTGTCAGTCTCTAACAAAGCAGATAACTACAGACGGAGACAATTAGGCTGATTTCAGTGGAGCAAACGCTAACTTAAATTCAACACACCAGCACTCTGACTATAACTCAATTAGTACATGATTATATTTACCTTTTCCATCCCTCCATCTTCCTCAGCCTTAAATCTTCAATTGTGCATCACACCAGTTTTAAAGTCTCTCCACTGGCTCCCTGTAGCTCGAAGAATAGACTTTAAAATACTGTTATTAGTTTATAAATCACTGAATGGTTTAGCACCACAATACATTAAAGATCTGCTGTTGTATCAACCTTCCAGAACTCTCAGGTTCTGGTTCTGGTTCTGCTCTGCTTCCCCGGAACCAGAACCAAATGAGGAGAAGCAGCATTCAGCATCTATGCGCCTGTAAAACAGCTGAAACACTGACTTCCTTTAAATCTCAACTAAAAACCCACTTGTTTAGAGTTTTATTCAAAACGTAATAAATTACAAATTTATTGATGGAACTTGACTTGATGTTGTGTTTTGATTGTTGACTCTATGTTGCAATTGCACAAAAATCCGAGATGGACGGCGGAGTCCCAGAGCGAAATTCAGTGAAAGAGGTTTACAGAGCCTGGTGCTGGAAGCCCGTTGAAAGGCTGTTTACATGGTTTTAAACTGTGTGACGGTGAGTGTGAGTGGGAATAAAAATACCAGTAGGTATTTTGTTCCATATAAAACAGCAGGAGGGTAACAGGTAAACCTTTTATGGATGGAAGAACCCCCAACTTGATGACTTTGTGTTTCTGTGTTTGATTTGATGTAAATCACTTTGAAATGTCTTGATGCTGAAATGTGCTATACAAATAAAATTTATTTGATGTGATTGTCCACACCTTTCTGTCATTCAGATGTTCAGCTAATTAAAGTTGGTGATTCAAAAATTTTATCTAAAGTAGAAATGCAAACTCATAGTTTCAGTCATTATATGGTTCAGTAATTTTATGGAAACTTCATGAAGATCCAAAATGCTGTTATGCCTCATTTCTTTGACACACTCAAAGAGCACACGATCAATGTTGACATCCTGATATTATTTTTAAACTCTTTCTGTTACTCTGACTTTCAAACATTATCTAATATTTAATGCAACTGTCAAAGGTTTAAACACTGATTGTGGTTTTTTCCAGTCAGACTGCAGGGATTACCAGGTTTTATGCAAAGGAGAGTTTCTTTAAAGTTTATAAAACTTTGGTATATAAATTTATAACATTTAGTTTTAGAATCAGCTGAATTTTAGCGTTTTGTTTTTAGCAACTGGTTAATTTTGTAGATAAATGTTCTTTAAGTAGTTTTACTATTCTTATTCACTGAAAGATTAGCAGAATAATGTTTCTTAAATTTATCAATTGGGTGAAATATCTAAAAGAATAGTCACAGAAATATGTGGAAACATAGTAACACATCTGGCTGTTCTTCATTTCATAGTTTAGCTGTTTTGTAATTGTCCAAAAGATGAGGAAATCCTGGAGTTTCTTCTTGTTTCCAAACATCCACGGTGCCGTCAGCACAACCTTTGCACGAAACGTCTGGTAATTACTCCTCTGTGTTCATTTTGACAGCCTTCCTGCTTTAATTAATCGCCATCTTGGAGAGAAGAAAAAAGGGACTCGATTTGACCAGAGCAGCTGTTCTGTTCTTTCACAACCATATCCGGTGTCACAAGAGTGAGCAGTCAAAACATCAGACGCTGCAGCTGCCGTCTAATTAGAGTTATTCTCTTAACGAGTTTGGTGTTTTGTTGGTGCCTGGAGGCAGCAAGAAAACAAAACAAAAGTCAAGTGAAAACAATTCACAAAGCTGTCAGCCGAGATGCAGAGGCATGGATTTAACTCAAAAACTGCAATTAAGTCAGATTCCTAAAACAACCATTAAATTATTGTTAATGCATAAAAGTCTACCTTTGTCAGTGAGTGGCAGTGTTTTCATTCATAAAATACTGGATAATATGCTGGTTTGAATGATTAAAGTTTTTTATTTTGATCAATGAGTTCAATCATGAACTAATTTTCCTGATGTGGGGAAGTTTTAATTTATGGAAAAAATGGATTTGGTGGATTTGGGTTACAACCACAAACCTTAATATATTTAATGTTGCAGATCATAGAAAATAGTCCTGTATTGTGGTGAATTGGAGGGACGGGCAGAGATGCTGTGAAATGGATCCTGCAAAAAGAACAGAACATTCAGTCGTTTTCAGGGTGGATGTTCTTTTTGTCATTACTGAGATCGACCGAACAGGACCGGTGGTTGATTAGTTAATTTAAACACCTGTTCTACTGACGACCTGTCACAGCTGATGTGTGGGTCAACTTGTTTTTTTTAACTGAACTGAAACACTGAATTTCACAACACATCTACCAGTTAATGTCAAAGTCAAGCTAGCATAACTGACCTACTTTCCTCTCACTTGTATCCAACCAATTTGATGGAGTTTTATCTATTTTGCACAGAAATGCAATAATTTCAGTCTCTAGATGAGATACAGTTGGTAGAAACATACTTACCCCAAAAGACTTACCGCTGTAGCCACAGCAAAGGTTTTTCTACAAACTGTTCACTTAGCGCAGTACAGATCTGAAAATAGAGCAGAATTGTGCTAAAATTTTCCGGCACTACTGTGTGTTAATCTATCACAAAAAATCTAATTGAAGTTTACACTTTTAAACTGACAGGGTAGGGTTAGGGTGCCCCACCCTACACACCACTGAACATCACATTTGATTTAAAAAGACAAGCATGTTCAAAAAGGACATCCCAAAAACTCCAGAGGTTTGCCCAGGTCTGCCTGAAATCTGCTGAAATGTTTCCAACACGCCTGGAGGGGATGTATCTGCAGCTGAGAGAGCACAAAGATCCAGAATAAGAAGTGGATAAGAGCGTCAGGCACATTAAAGAGGAATCAAATTTTCGCAATGAGTCTAAAACCGACGGAGGGAGATGAATTGGATGTGCTGCAGACTTCCAATAACCTTGTTACACATTTCCAGGGTAGAGGAAATATTAATAACCCTGTTTGAGTGGAACAAATATATTACAGTGGCAGTGTGGACCCCTCCCTCTCAGACCCAGATAATGACATTTCAGTGAGAGCAAATGAAATGGGCCAATTTTCGAACTCATTACAAAGTCGGCTCAGAAAAGAGGAAAGTGAGTAAAGAATGGGAGCTGATAGACGGTGACTGAGAGATGTTTGTAGGTTTCTGTGAGCCGTTAGTGGGCCGTTCTGAGCGGTGTGTGTCTGTGTGCTTTGAGGATACCTTTTTTTGATGTGCGTGTGAGCATCAACTGAGCCCAAAGCCGAACTGACAGACAGCTTCCCTCTGTGGGGCCCCTCCGTGTTTCTGATTGATCGTCATAATGCTGAGGTACAGGCCCGTCCTTGGTGCCTATGCTAATCGCAGCCTCATGCATATTTATGAGCTCCTTGGGAATCAAGCAGCTAAATAAAGGATGAGGCTGTTGGCTTGGCGCTGCGGTGATCACCGACTGATTGATTAGAAAAGCAAAAAAATCACCCTGGAAAGACCAAAGGTTTTATTTTTATCTTAGGGAAATAATGGGAAATAATGATGGTAAACCTGCTCACTTCTGATGACGTCCTGTTGGTTTTACTCGTTCCTTTTTTCAGTTTCGCTTCTTAATTTTGTTCAACTGTGTCCCCCTGATTGAACCCAGTGAGTGATGAAATATTCCTTAACCTGGTTTATTTTTCATGACTGAACTTTTCACTTTTTTCTGTTTGACAGTCCTGCTGATCCAGAAGCGAGTTACTGAATATGAAACATGGAATTGTGAAGATGGATTTTCTTCTATGGAAGCTCAGTCCTCAGGTAGGTTCCTGTATTTTTAATCACAATAACTCCGTTTCTTAAAAGCAAATGCACTTTATCACTATAATCTGTCATGTTGGCTAATTCTAATTAATTATCACTTTAAAAAATGTAATTGTGTAAAAGGATGAATATTTTTTAAGTGGGGTTAAGAACGTATTAAAAGCAGGTAATATAACTCTCTATCTGTTAGTTTTATGAAAAGGTGGCAACAACAGGTAATACCTCAGGACAGAGTGTGATGATTCAGTGTTATTATGATTGCCAGACTTGTTAACATGTTACTGTCTCCTAGTATCACCTCAAGGTAAAGGCTTGGCAAGATCCCTTAATCTTGTGATCATAAAATGTCACAATATTTCTTTTGAGTAAAATCTGCTCCCAAAACTGTCTGCAGATGGATTTGTCTGGTAAAGTATGTGATCTATTACAGGTCTTGGATATGACCTGTCATAGCATTTTATTAGCTTTTTGGAGCTAAAAAAATGTTGCATAATTCTCGGTTTCTATACCGGTAAATGAAAGATGCTTCATAGTAGATATGAAGGTGTGTGCTTGACACTAATATTGAATTGAAGCAACAATTTGTTCACATTCAGTCTTTGGTTAGTGTGGTAAAATTGTAGGAATAGAATATTTGGTTGATCATCACATGTGCAAACATTTTAATCCATTCTTGATATTTTATTAATTCAGATTCATCAAATAATTTGAGTTAAAATTAGTTTTATTTAGTTTCAGTTCAAACTAAAAGCAATCTCAGGTAACTTTACAAGTTGAGTTAATCTGTAGTCAAATATACTGTATCAAATTCAACCCAGGCTACATTTGCCTAAATACAGTCTAATCTTATATTTCCAATCTTCTGTTGTCAGTAAGCTGACAGGAGTTACCTCATCACTCCTTTGGTAATGATTCATGAGTGAAGGTTCCCACATATTTGGCCGTACTCTGCATAATCTGAGTGATACAGACTCCGCATGAACTGTGCACGGACGGTTTAAATTGCACACTGAAGCGAACCATTTGGCAACATATCTTCCTTCATTTTCCACAATCCTAATAGATGCTAGGACCTTTAGTGAGCTAATTGGACACCTAGCTCCATTTCCTGTCCATCAGGGCAGCCACTGAACACCAGTCTGTACGCCACAGACTGGCAGTTTAGCTGGGTTTAGATGATGCATTCAAACAGTCTCCAACCTTATCATGCCTGGTCATACAATTTCTGTAACTTGGTCGCAGACACCTTTCATTCATATTGGACAATTTGGAAGATGCTCTTACAGAGCAGGTTCATTTCCCTCTATCAGGGCTCCTTTTTGGAGAAAAGAGCAACAACATACAGCACATCAAGTATAAAAGCCACAGCATTTGGTCAACACAAACTTTCAAAAGCGTGTTTGTAACTCGGCCTTCACATTCTGCATCTTTGCAACTGTTTGTGCCAAATCTCAACCTTTTCAGCTTTGTGTTGAATAGAGTTTGGTGTGAACACTTTCCCAGTAAGTAAGTTGGAGGATTTTCTGCTTGGAGTTTTCATGCATGTGTGACTTATATATATATATATATATATATATATATATATATATATATATATATATATATATATATATATATATATATATATGTGTGTGTGTGTGTGTGTGTGTGTGGGTGTGTGTGTGTGTGTGTGTGTGTGTGTGTTAGAATATTAGATCTGTTATGAAACTGTAAAAAGGAACACCAGCAAGATTCCATTTAGTGTTTTGGTCCCTTTATTTACTGTTAACCACATTTCAAACAACTAAACAACCAATGAAAATGGCATCACCAGGTCTAAACAGCACTTTGCTTGACAAATAATCATCAGAGTAAGAATTTTACAAAAGAAATGTACAAATTCAGGACAAAACCTCACAATGAATGGATCAGAAATAAAATATAGTACAAGAGCCATGAATCAAGCACATAAAGTAAAATAAAGCCTCTGTAAAAATGAAAAATGGGTAAAGATTTCTGTCATTCATGCTGTCTTCAGTATAGAACTGTTATAGTCTGTCTCAATAGGTCCATAAAAAGTCCAAATGGACTCGAGCTCAGGGCAAGAAGGGAACGTAAACAAAGACTGTCATATTCTTTTATACATGTTTTACTGAGTGAGTCTTGCTGCTTTTTGATTATGAACATATTTTTGTTGATCAAATCATTCAATTATGAGAAATTTCTGTATAAAATAACCAACACAGGAATGAATTATACTTTCTGGTTCTAAAAGGCTTAAGGTAAAGTTAGGTTTGGAGGAAAATCCCTGTTTCAGTGTTAATGTTTTAGATTTCAGGAAACAAGAAAAACAAATACAGTCTACATGCTATTCCAAAACAATTGGAATCGGAACTCAAGTGTATAAAAATGCCCCAAAACCTCCACAATTATTAAAACAAATATGCCAAAATGAAGAAATTATGAGGGCTGCACAGTGGCGCAGTTGGTAGAGCTGTTGCCTTGCAGCAAGAAGGTCCTGGGTTCGATTCCCAGCCCGGGGTCTTTCTGCATGGAGTTTGCATGTTCTCCCTGTGCATGGTGGGTTCTCTCTGGGTTCTCCGGCTTCCTCCCACAGTCCAAAAACATGACTGTCAGGTTAATTGGTTTCTCTAAATTCTCCCTAGGTGTGAGTGTGTGTGCATGGTTGTTTGTCTCTGTGTTGCCCTGTGACAGACTGGCGACCTGTCCAGGGTGACCCCCGCCTCTCGCCCGGGACGCAGCTGGAGAGGAACCAGCAACCCTCCCGACCCCATTAGGGAAGAAGGGTGTAAGAAAATGGATGGATGGATAGATGAAGAAATTATACATAGATCCAATAATTTCAGTGATCACACAGACTGTTAGGAAGGAAATTCTCAGCTATTCTTCCTTACAAAGATGCTTATATTTAATTATGTTTGCAGACTTTTGTTTCGGCGAGGATTTTTTTTTTTTAAATCAAGTTGATCAAGTCTTTCACTGCTGTCATATGGGTTCATTTTTCTGCCATAATTCAAGAGCACACATTTTCAGTCCCGAAGCAGAACTTTACGTCTTCTGTTCTAAAAACTTCATATTTTTGCTTACTTATTATATTTTGAAAGCAGAACTTCATGTCTTTCGTTTCAAAACTCGTAACACTTGTACTCAAAACTCGCGCTCACAATTAGTTTCTGCTCGCTTACAAAACATGAAACTGCCTTTTGGCACAGTCACCTGGCAACCTCTCAGCCAATAGAATGAAAGTGTTGTACCGTTTGTTTCCGCTAGAAGGAAACAAACACACCCTGTGTTATTCCAAAGTCAAGCAGAGAAAGTTTCTTAAACGAGCAGAGTTCTGCGAGGAGAAAGGTTTGGGTAAACATTACAAGTTTTAAGAAAGACATGAAGTCCTGCTTTCAAAGGAAAACCTAAGCAAAAGTATTAAAAGTTTTGAGAACAAAAGACATGTAATCCTGCTTTCAGACTGAAAATGTGTGCTTTTTAAGTAACAAAACTACAGTAGCTAAAATGTTAGTTGTGCTAACGTCAATTAGATTTGTATATGCTCTGGAAGGATTACAATTCCTGAGCACAAATTTAATGTTTTCATAATTTGCATGTTGTTTAATGCCCTTAGATTAATATTTATTACTTTATTTGTCCTTTCTTTTGCATCTTTCTTGTTTGAAATAGTTATTAGAGGGGGAAAGAATGTGGGGAGAAAAAAGCAAACTGTCTGTAACATCAACAGTCTTAGCTCACTTCAAAATGAGAGCAAGAATATAAACATCTATCAACCTGAAGAATTTGTAACAGTCGATAATCCACACTTTATTCAACTGAAGGTTGGCAACTAAATTAGCTTTAAAATTTATCCAGAAAAATTTAAGTGCACTAAATGTTTTCATAGTTAGCTAAAATGCTTGAGGAAATATTATTTTGTTATTAGCGCATTAGACGTGATGCTGCTTTCCCCATTTAGCAGCTGGTTGACTACTGCATGTTTTGTACACATTTGAATCATCTTAGAACCTGGTAAAGACAAGATCATTTTTATTGTGTCCTGGTATGTAACGTCTGATAACGCCAACAGGGTGTATTTTCTCTATCCCCCGACTAAATGGGAGGGAACAGATACCTACGGTCTCTACCACCTGGAAAATTCTCTTGAGATTAAAAGAGGTTCTCTTGTAGCCTCTCTGTTTATAGGCTGAAATAATTTTCTACCCAATAAAGTCAGATTTTTTTAAACCTGCTCTCCTTTTTGCAGAGTAAAAATAAATGTGAACCATATCTTTGTAATTTAGATGATTAGAAAGTGGAGGGTTGAAACTGAAACTTCACCTCTAAAACCTTAGAGCATGGCTTAATAATTGGACGGAAATCAAGGACACTTAACAGAGTAAATTTCTTTCTGATCCGATTTGGTGAGCACGTATCTTAAATGGATCAAATCCATCTTTCATTGCAAAAATAGTGCGAAAAAGGTTTCCTCTCTCCATATTTACACCTTTCCACAGGCTAATGCTGCTCAACTGAGCTCAAAGTGTCACACATGCAAATGCATCACCAACAGTTGGACGGACGCAAAATTCTTTCCAAAAAAGATACTTTTTTTAACGCAACAATCAAGCACCCGGATCCTGTTCCAGCAGCTGAAAAAGCAAAATGCAAAATATAAAAAAATCTTATTTTCACACATGTACAGGCTGTAGAAAGAAAACGCACCAAATTATAAATGAATGAAAATGACAAACAGCTTTTCAGAGCTGCAGTGAAATAATTTTGTTGTGGTGTTTGTTTGTTTGACTGTGGTTGCCTTATCTTATTTACAGAAAGAGAGGATGCACACTGGAAGACTCACTTTTCATCATTGTACAGAGCCAGACAGAGAAAAAGTTCAGAGTTGCTTTGGCCTTCAAAGGTAGGACATGTTGATCCATGTCCTGCAGTTTTTGTATTCTGACCTGGTAAACCTAATTTTGTTGCATTAGTAACAGTTTGTTTTAGTCAAAGAGCAAATGTGCTATAAAAAATTGTATTTCTTTTATTTTAACCTGACTTTCATTCTGTGAAATCTTCCAGTGTGCTTCGAGCCTTCAGAGGGAGACAACATTCAAGGCGTAGAATATATCTAAAAAGGAAATACTGTACATTAGTCACATCACAGCCTGGCAGAGAGGAAAGAGAAAGAAAACAAAGGGAAAAAAATTTGCTTTTTTTTTTAAACATCTCAATTTTTTAACATAATTTCTCTTTATACAAGCATGTAAAGTCCATTGTTTTGCTGAAGCAAATGCATTCACAAAACAATGAGTGTGTTTGTTGGCGGCTTTCCCCCCATCCTCTGTACAGGTCACAGGCGCACCAAAAGGATGCACACACACACACACACACACACACGCATACACACACACTCTCCCAGGTTGAGTTCAGATCAACAGGAGGCTGTTTTTCACTCTGTGTGTCTCAGTGTAGCTTTGAGAAAAACGGGAGGCGTCTGCAGCGGATCAGAAGGAGTTCAGAGCCTCTAAAGCCACTTCATAGCAGAACTTGTACTGTTCCTGAGGAGAAGAAGAATCAAAGGAGAATCAGTCATCACGTTGTTTTTAATCTGAACATTTCATAAATTCAACTTGAACTACAAAAGTTAAAAAAGTGTTAGTGGATAGCTGATTAAAACAATATAAACAATATAAAAGCATCATTTTTTGTTAAAACATTGTTTTTGTCTTTTAGGAAGCATCTGTCTTATCTAAAATTAGAAAAGAAAACTTCTTGGCTGCAGAAGAACAACTATAATCTAAACATGCCAGGAGTATGGATAAATTTGTAAAATAAAAAAAAAATTAAAATAAAAAAAATAATGAAATATGTCTGTTATGTTTCTGGAGTAAAAAAATGGCCTTTGAGGCATAAATAAGGAGATAAACCATAAAATGACAATTACTGTTTATAAAAGGGCATAGATGATCAGTTTAATACCTTGACCAATAAATTGCTCTTATTCATGAACTCATGACCTTATACCAAGTATTGAAAAGTTACTTTTTTACATTAAAAAAGCTTTTATAAGAGTCATTACCTTGGATGTGAACATCCTGACTTCACAGCTCTGCTCTGATTTTCCATTAAAACTCATTTTCCTATTATTCTCCGTTTTGTTTATATTCTACCTTGAAGTTGCTGTATTAGTGAGTTTTGCACAAAACTCAGCTTTCATTTTGTGCTCTAACTAAAAGCATTTGGTGAGAATGTAAAAATTAATTTGACTAATTGAATTTGCAATGTCTCTTTGGTCATAACTCAAGGTTTTGATTGTACAACCATTGAGGGTCATGATAATTCAAACATTTTGCATCTGTCTTACTTTGCAAATTAGCTTTAAATGTAACACTAACTCTAAATACTTTAGTCAGGTTTTACTAAAGTTAGCTGGTATTCTGTCCAGATGCTCCCTAATTCTCACCATCGTCTCCACCATGTTTGTCTTGTTGTTCCTCAGTGTCTTGACTGTGTGGAAAACATCCACAATGTTCTGCTGCTGGATCATCTCATTGATGCTGCAGATGGCACAAAACGTTCCAGATCGTCCTCCACCAGTGCTGCAGAGCAGAAGGATGAGACCGAAGATCTTTATCAGCAACACTCATAAACCAACCGGAGGCGCCTGTAAGTACTCTGAAAATCATCAAATGTCACAAATAGAACAAGTTGTACAAAACATCAGATGATAAAATGAAAAATAGATGTCTTTTTTTTTTTATACTGAACAAAAATATAAACGCTCCATGTCAAATATTGTTGCCATGTGGAGTTAGCAACTGCAAATGAGAATTTGCTGACATTTTGTTGCACAAAAGTAATATTTCTCTTGATTTGGGTATAATTTTTAATCCAACCTGCTGTCAGTGGGCATTACGCAGTGAGCTGTTTTTTTTACCTATTAGTACATGGGTGGGGAATGTCCAGACAGAATGAGCAACAACTGGATAATCCCTGGACTGGTGACAATAAAAGGCCCCAAAATGTAAAATTTTGTCACAAGTTGTAAAACCTCAGATGTCTCAAGTTATGCGGGGGCGTGCCATTGGCATGTTGGATGCAGGGATGTCCACCAGAGGAGTAGCTGCACGGCTCAATGTCCATTATCGGACAATAGGTCGTTTAAGAGGTTGTTTCCAACAGACTGGCACTACTGCAAATCAACCTCATCCTCGTTCGCCACGTGTGACCACTCCAGCACAAGATGGCCACATCCGGTTCGTTCATCTGCAGGATCGGCTGAGACCAGTGACACACACAGCTGATGAGACTGTTGGTCTGCACAACAGACGCATCAAACCTCCGAATGTCCGTAACGGCCGATGAGAAGCCAACTGGGTCAGAATCAATTCCTCAACCCCTGTCATGTTCAAAGGACTGTCAATTCGCTACAAATGGCCATAACACTGTTATCAATGCCGATATGAATATATATATATATATATGTATATATATTGCGTAACCCAAATGTTCATAAAACTCTTTGACATGGGGCATTTATATTTTTGTTCAGAGTATTTTCACTGAAATATTTTTATTTGGCTTTTTTTGCAGCCATTATGAGCACTTTATAATTATGTCCTTACATTCAACAAAATGTTTTAAAATCTATTAAATTAATTAATCAGAATTAATAGCTTAAGTCCCAGCCCTAATTGATGTTGACATACATTCACCCAACTCTTTTAGTTAGTGGTGCAGAGACAGAGCAAGTCTCTGCACCACCAAGTCATTTGGCACCAAGGCTGAGGCCAAATGCCACCTGGATAATGATTAGCTGAAGCTACTTTCTGTGTAAAATATTAAAGCCAGGAGTGATTCAGCTCCTGTATCCTTAGCTTAGATAGTGTCAAACTAACAGAAGCCTTAAATAATTCTTTTTTGTTGTGAGGCATGTGTAATTTTCCAGCTTTGTTTCAGAAAGCGATGCAACACCTCAGGTCCTCTCTGCTTTGAGACCAGATTTAGAATGCAAAGGTTTTCCTTTAGCAATTCTTCGCCTACTTCTTGTGTTTTTTTTTGTTTTTTTTTTGTTTTCCTGCTTTGGGATAAAAATTAACATGAAGGTGCAGGAGAATATTTTAAATACATTTTGCAATAGTGTTTTAGGTTTATAACTTAGGGGTAAAATACATGAATATGATTAACCTAATTACTGAAGAACAAGAAGCAGGAAAGCTGATTTGATTTAAAACAGGTCAGGACTCGAGTGGCCAGTAGGGTCAAGACAACTGAATAACTTTCATACTATAATCGGATATGTATGAGAAAAGTCCAGTACTGTGCATATCTAAAAGTACTAGAAATCTAATTAAAGCCACAGAGAATTTCATTTCCAAACTGTTCCTTACATCTGAATTAGTATTTATACTGGTAATTAGGTCCCAGAAATCAAAAGTTATGAATATTTTTGTTTCCTGGCTGTTGTTTTAGGTTGTACTTGAATCCACATGGATGTTTTTGGATTACTCTGATGCTACTCAGTAAAATTAGCAAAGGTAAAAACCAGACTCTGTCTGACTCCTGTTGGGAAAATGAACTGATAGAAACGTATTGTATAATAAATTTCTTATTTAAACCTTGTTTTCTCTGAAAGGTTTTACAAAATGTTAGTTTAGATGCTGGACACACTCAGTGTGCACCGACCTCTGACTTTTACCTTTCTACTATATTTAAAATAGCGGGTAGCAAACTTTCAGTAATTTTTTAACATATTTTTACTAATGATAAGAAAATAAAGTCTGATTAATAATATACCTTCAAATAACATGAGCTTCCTGATGTTATGGTCCATCTTATAGGAATGAGTAGGAGTTAATCCACCAAAGTACTTCAGTGTAAAAGATTACAATAAATCATTTTTACCATAGAAGGCACCAAACGTATGGTGAGCAAAATAAAATGATTTATCAACAGCTGGTGGAATCATGGAGACCAACAACCAGATGAAAATGGTGATTACTGTTTAGGTTGTGATTATTGTGGAGTTAACACATCCAGTAAACATGGATTTTGATATTTAATGCAAAATAAACATTATCAGGCAGCAGAGTGGAATGTGTTCAATGTGACTCAACAGGCATTAGTGGTACACATAATTCATGGTGGTTGAAGTGAATTGGCATCAATACTCTGCAAACGTTTACTTTAAATCCATCACAAATAAAACAGAACATCATTTTTTAAAGTCTTGTTAGCAGTGAAATGACTGGACTGTTTCTGTGAGCTGCTTGTGATGCAGTCGCTACTCAGAGCGTCAAAGCTTCTGATAAATCCAGTCATTTTCATACATATTTAATGCAAACAGGATCTTGTCTTTAAGAGGGTCTCAACTTGCAAAGCTAGTTTCAAACATTAAGGTGTTATTTACTGGGACAAAACAGAATCATATTTTTGTTGCTCTGCTTTATCTAACATATACTTTGATGAAACTCAGTGCTTCCTTCTTCTATCCTCCAAAGACTCAGTTTTATTTGCTTAAACTGAAACATGAAGAGCAGTGGAGTAAATTTTCACCTGCTGCTAATTGAATCATCATCTTTTATCATTATTATTACTGATGTTACAGAGGAGTAAAATCAATCGCTTTGTTTGATTATCAGTGTCTTCACAGAAGCAATTCATTTTCCTGTATTAAGCTCAAAGGTATTTCCAGATTGAACTTTTAACTGGAAGTGAAACTCTAGCCAAGTGACCTTAACTTTTATTTAATCTGTAGAATAAAAATGAATCATTTCTAGATTTATACCTAATTTTATGGATATTATATTGACTAATTTCACCTAGAGGACCTGACAGCAGTTTCTGCAGTTGGATCTCGTTCCTCTAACAGTTGGGAGACGTTGCCTGGAAGAGAACGTCTGTGGATGGTGTGTATCCCTGTTAGGTTTCTTTTAATCTGCTTCCTATTTTTTTCATCTGCTGTTTTACTTCCTCATTTGTTCTGCTCAGATGAATTTTTTATGGAGCTCGGCAGAGTTTGTGAATTTGAGTGTGTGTAATCAGCCTGTTACCAACAGTGTTATAAATTTCAAAAGTGGACATTGAAGGATTGTTTTACTGCATGAGCTGTAACACAACAACAGAAGCACCTCCAACCAGTAAAGATAAATGATCTGTGTAATTTGTTGCAGTGTTGGCGCAGAAGATTACAGTTTTTCTTTTTTGAAGCTGTGCATAAGGATGAAATTGCTATTAAATGAATCAGAACCAAGTTTGTAAACTGCATTTCTGAGCTGATATTTAAAGGGAAACTTACATTTTTAAAAATCTGATAGTGTGGAGCACTTGTTGATAGCACAATGAGCTTAGAGAAAAATGAATTTAATACATCAGAAAGTAAAAGTTAATGTTTCCACACAAACTAACTTGTCTGACTGTGAGTCTGTTTGTTGCATCAGTCCGCCTGGTTTGAGCCTCTTCGTTCTGCTGGGATAAACTGAAGGCTATCGAGACCAGAGGATCTGCACCGTTTGATGGTCATGTTTTTTTCTCTAATTTATTTTTGGAAACTTAACTAATCCAAATCTATTGGGTTTATATGTTGTTTTCTAAGGCTAAAGCTGCTTTTTGGGCCCAAGAAGTCAGAATCCCAGCTGCAGGAATCGTATTGACTACTGATGATTTCTTCACAGAACCCCGATTCTAAATCATTCCTTTAAGTTGTTGGACTACTCCAGCTGTGGGGATCAACAAACTGCATGTTTTAGATGTTTTCCTGTCTGACTTGGTTGCTTCAACACAGGAATGGTGAATTGTTCTGGTCCGTCACACAGAAACACTGTTTTAAAACTCTGAAATTAAACTTTTTGAAAATGATGAAATTGTAGCTTTACTTTGCTTCGTTCAGACTTTTCAATGTTATCAGGTGATTCTGAACCCATCCAAACACTGAACAAATACAGATAGATGTGTGGAGGTGCCATGATTTTCTACAGATGAACAGAAACAAACTAAAGTTATTATCTTTGGACCTAAAAAGGAACCATCTAGAGTCAACGTACAGCTTCACTTAGTACAGCTGGAAACTAAAGATCAGGCCCAAAAATGTAGATTTGCTTAATGACTTTGAAGATGGCATTTGACAAAATGTAATATTTATTGCTTGTTTCATAACTGGTTACTGTGTTATGTTTTTATGATGTAAAGCATTTTGAGCTGCCCTATTGCTGAAATGTTGCTACTAACAGTAAAGCATCATGACTGGGATTATTATTTTCCTTAGCATCAAACTAAAAGCTTCTCACCGCATCTTAATTATTAAACCACATATGAATACGTTCTACACTCTGACAGACTTCTGTAATATGGCAGAAACAAAGTTAAACCACTACATTTGAGACACACTTCAGGTTTTAGATTTCTCACAATCCAACAACAAATTATCTTTAGCTCTAACAATTAGCTGTAACAATTAGTTTTTAGTCCTCAACTCAGCCAATCTGTTGTTCAAGTCCTGAACTTTGCCTGTTTGAAAACTATTCATAAAGTTGCTGAGTTAAGTGTCAGCAACATTTTCAGAAAATTTTATTAGTAATTGAGTGATAATTTTTTGTAAGACAGCTAAGTGCTGGTTCAGGTGTATAAACGTAATCTTTTGTCTTGTTTGGGTTAGAAAACGGTCCAGTTTAATCTGAATAACATTTAAAATCCCTTTAAATGCTTAAAGATTTTTGTGTCTTTGTTTTGTCTCCCTGTACTCACAGGCAGTGCACCACAGTCCTCCCGTCTCCTCCGTCGTACTGCTCCTGCCACTTGGCCAACCTCCTGACCAACTGGAGGATGGAGCGCTTAGAAAGAGGCGTGTCCCTGTAGGCCGGCCAGCCAATGAACTGAAAGTGCTGCACCAGGCGGTAACCGTCCTGAGGCTGTGAAGAAAGGTGAGAATTTAAAGATTGTTAATGCAACAATGAACATTTTTGTTTTAGAAAGCAGCTGTGCACCTAAAATATTTAAAGCTGCAAAAGTTGAAGAATCAGTAAAAAAAAAAAAAAATTAACTAGAGGAGGTCACAAAAGATGCTTCTTTTGTCTTTGTTTTTTGATCAAATGTACGTAAAAGAAAATTTAACTTGATTCAATTTATATTAGAATTAAATTGTCACAGTGCCAGTGGCACAATTACCATTACCAAGCCCCTGTTATGTATGGTGGAGGATGTATGATGCTGTGGGCTGTTTATTCTTCCAAAGATCAGAGCAGTTTAACCTAATACCTGGTGTTTTTTGTCAGTAAATTGAAAATGTGGTGAGTACAAAGCAGGACGACTGAATACCATTTAACTGATAACTTTACTAAAACAACTATTTAATGTAGAATTCATTTCTGCTGAGTAAATCTGCTCAATCTAATAAAAACCTGAATCAGTGATAGACAATAAAATGTATTTTATTTTATTCCTACACATCCCGGTTGATCCAGACCTGCTGGTTTACTTCTCTCACCTTTTTGTCTGTCTTCTCTCTTTCTAACTAATTTGTATATTTTATATCCTTTTCCTCTTTTCCCTCTTTCACAGTTTCCCTCATTTGATGGCTTAGTGGTTGGTACTTCAGACTCTAGCAGAGTGAGATGTGCTGTTATGGCGATGATATGAGCCATTTCACACTACACTGGTGATGTGTTTGAGAGAGGAAGAGAGAGAGAACATAGAGAAGAGGTGGGAGGAGAGTTCACTAAGCGCTATAGGAGCTCACAGACGAGAGGGCAGCACTGGAGTTGTACCGTCATGGATGAGATGAGAAGGGAGTAACAAAAGGAAGTGAGGCAGATGGAAAGCAGGGAAAGGTGAAGAAAAAGTCTCATCCTAAAGAACGCCCTTTCAAAAGTCGATCAAGGAGAACAAAGATCTGAACCAGCTCTACTTCAAACTAGAGCTGCAACTAACTATTCATTTAAAAATTTTAATATTAGAAACACAGAAATGTGCTAGTAAGTGAGTAATTTAATTCCTTTTTTAAGTGAGAAAACTAACATTTTCTTACGTAAAATGAAATAATATAGTTTTTCTTGCATGTACATTTGATCATTTGATCAGCAAAGAATATATCAGCAGCTAAAAAAAAATACTTTTAATAATGTGGAAAAACTCAGGCATTTCTGCTGAACTTATCAGTGCAGTGTAGAGCTAATCTGGTGTTTTATTCATTTAAATGCTGTATTTATAGAAATATGTATTCAATTACTGCTCTGATCTGTTCTGTTCTTTCAGCAGATTGTCTTTTTTTAGTCTGTATAATTCAGTTAACAATTATTCAGTTAATAAAAGAATCAACTAATTTAGTAATCAATTAATCACAATTAATCCGATTAATCATTTTAGCAATATCTCAAATGCTGCATGATGTATAAAATACAAACCAGGCCTCAGTTTCTTTTCAAATAAAATCATTTTCTTTTGACCTTTGGCATCTATTCTGCCTAAACCTGAGTTGGTTTCCAGGTCAGAACATTTTTCTGTTATCTCATCTCAATAAATAAGAGCAGCATCTTTAAACCAAATGTGGCGATGTGAAGAATGCAGGAGCTGCTTTAAAATGTTACTGCAGTAACATGGTGGATTAACAAAAAGGAAAACTCTGGATACCCGGGCCATGTTGCAGATCCTGAAGATTCGGTTGATGATGTCTTCATCGATGTCCGCTGATATGAACTCCACTTGAATCGGGCCGTAACAGCATGAGTTCTTCTCCGGCCAGTACTGCATACATAACTATAACATCAGAAGAGACAGGCTCTACAACCTCAATGCCTTTAGAACATTATTTATTCAATCTGACATGTTCTGCCAGTAGATGGCCGCACTCCTAAAAAAGTAGTGCATATTGTTGTACCTGTGCTGCATCCATCTCATTCAGCATGACAATGGAGGAGCAGTTGTAGTCAAACACCAGCCGCCAGAAGTCCCCCATGGTGTTTGGCAAAGGATGCTGGGTAACAATGAAGGCTGCTGGCTGTTTGTGGCTCTGGAAGGTTAATGTGGTCTTTGGGTAAATGGTAACCAGAACACTGAAGTTATGAAGAACATCAGAAGTATGTTTAAACTTACATCCATTAATGCAGCGTTGATGTAGTTGGAGCTCTCTCCATCAACAGATATGAGAAAAGGCAGACATCTGTCAGCAGACAGAACGTCCATACTGCGGTTCTTATCATGGTTCCGGGGCAGTAAGCCCACGCTGCAGTCTTCTGGACGAACTCTAGGTGTCACTATATTCAGCGTCTATCAGATCCATAAACAATAAATTAAATCGTTACGATCCAGCTAAAAAAAAGCACATTCTTGAATTTAAGGGAAAAGACTTTTATGCCTTTTTGTGAAGTCTTGAAACAAAAACTTTTCCATGGACTCACCTGGAACTCATCTTTAATCTGGCTGGAGTTGGTCTGTGGATCCAGTCTGCTGATATTGTAGTAAACCGCTCTGAACTCGCACACTGGAATCGCTGTGTTCCCACATAGACATGCTTCCAAGATGGCGTCATGAACAAACACATACTGCTCCTGCAACACCAACAAAAGAAAGTCTGGGTTGTCTTGGTGTTTTCCTGTCTCCTGACTTGGTGAACAAACAGCTGCTCAGCCTTGAACTCTGTTCCACTTGTTTGGAGCAGCAACAAATGTCACTTGTTGAGTAAACGATGCAGTTTTGGCCCAGCAGCATTTTCAACACTCCATCAAAAGTAAGCAAACTAGGAACTCAGTTTCTGTTTGTTTATGCATATAAATACATAATTTGCATTCTACTGCTGTTACGGCAGACTAAGACAGAATAGATGGAGCAGGGAGTGTTGCGGTGCATTGGTTCTTTATGGTGAAGTTTGGCCTTTCTTGTCTGAATCCCTAAACCCTCAGGTGTGAGCTGCAGCATTCAAAGTGCATACTAATTCACAGCTGGCTGTTTTATCTTGTGTCAGTTCAGTTTTTTTGTTCGTGTCCCACACGTGTTTGTCTGCAGCTTCTCCCATTTTCAATTGCTTCCACTGTTATCACTCAGCTTCTGTCTCTGCTGAATTTTGATTTGTTGCCCTTCGAGTGGAGAGGCGAGTTTAAAAGCATTATCAAAGTGACCTCTGTTGGTCATTACCTACTTCAGTGGCATTCAAATACACATTCACATGCAGAAACGCACGCGCAAGCAGATGAGTGATACACACACACTTTTCTCTGTGCCTTTTAAAAGATTAATTGCTTTGTGTTGTGCGGAGCAGGATTATAATAGAGGCGAACTGCTTCTACGCTGACACAAATTGCTCCCACAGATTTAAAAAGGCAGGGCAGGATGCATTTAGCTTGGTTTCAAGAGGCACACACACAAAAAGCTAGCAGTAACAGCACTGTTGTCATCATAACAGAGAAAACCCCCCATGTGATGCTCTGGGTGGGTTTCATGAACCAAACACTTCTCTAACGCATTCAAAAGTCGTTTAGTCTTGAAGCATAAAGCAAGTCAGGCTGTTCTTTCTCTAATGGTGGAAAAGTTCTTTTTTTTTTGGAAGCACACTATTTTCATTAAAGGCACAAACAAAGCAGGGGCAGGATGGATTAGATGGGCTTAGAGTAGCTTAGAAAGAAAATGAATACCTCTGTTCCAAAATGACACGGCCAACAGTTGCAACCCGTCTCACTAATAGTGACTGATCAGGCTCATTTAGAGCTGCTGAATAAACAGTGGAGAACAAAGACTCTAACTGTCGATGTTGGCTCACAAAAATGACTCTTGAGGAAATCTGTGGTGGCTTACGGACATTAAACCAACAATATCAGGTTCGTTCTCTTTGAAGTTACCTTTGGGTGGGTTTTTAACAAACTCTTTTACTGCACATATTTTCCTCCTACCTCTGTCTGGACCATGTTGACCCGTTGGGATCTCAGTTCACGGATGCAGTTGAAAATGTCCACCACTCCTTCATTCTCTGCCATGTCCAGCATGATGTCCACAGCGATGAAGCAACCTGTCCTCCCTGCACCAGCACTGCAGAAACACATGGAAAAGATTCAACTCACTTGTGAGCAACTCGTCTAGTTTTACGAAAGCTTAAAAAAAAATATTTGCTCAAAATTGACAAGCCAATAAATAAGAAATCTTGATCATCGTTACAGCAGGACAATAAAACTATTACAATATCTATCATCACCGACACATGATCAATGTTAATAGAAAATACGTCTGATAGAATTTATTTATAATAAGTATAATTTGACTGAACTGTGATCCAGAACCGAACAGCATTCTGGGGGATGTAGGCAAAGAAAACAATTTAGCCGCTTAACTTCTCAGGGCCAGCAAAGCAAGGCTGGTGGAATCAACTGACTCGCTCACTCTTTGGTTGCCTAGCAACAACCTTCGTACCTTGCGCAGCAGCAGTTTCAGGTTTTGCCTCCCATAACTGCTTAATAATAATGAAAATCAACAGTGTGGAGTGAAAACTGAATAAAAGAGGAAAGGCCACATCAGCAGTAATCTGGATGCTTAAGACAAAAGAGCGACTCATGCTCAAAGGGAAATTCATAACCACTATTCACTAATTTTACATTAATCTTTACAAGTTTGGAAAACAACATTCAATTTAAAACTACAAGGAAGTTTAAATGCCAAAGAAAAAGTGTAATAAACATTGATTGTGTAACCATAAAGCCAGAATTTTGCTAATTGGTTTTAATAGTAGTTGGTATTTCTAAAGTATGACAGAGCTGTGGCGCTCCAAAGACGAATGAAGTCTTCTACTTCTTTTACCAACATCTCTATGGGGAAAAGTTCCCTCCTTTCTACAGCTCTTGGGGCAAAAAACACAAACTTAGCAAAGGCTCAAACACAAATACTGTTTTCCTCTGTCATCCACACACAAAAAGATACTTTAGTATCCCTTGCCTTGTGTTAAAGTGACAGAACTGAACAGCAACACCTGGACAGAAGAGATGGGAGATGAGGCAGACCAACAAATGAAAAGATGGAGCGAATGAGTCGAGGAGCGAAGGAAGCAGAACCATGGAACGATGTGAAGATGTTACTGTGAGCGATAGACGTGATCATAACAGGGAGGAGAAGAGGGACAGGTGAAGGGATGGAGAGGAAACCAAAGAAAAGAAGCATGGAGGAAAGAGACCCATCTTTCATTCTGCAATCCTTATGACAGTTTTCAGAGACAGATGGAGAGAGAGAAAACAAGGAGAGAAGAGGGAGAGAGAGAGAAGGAGAGATAGAAAGCGCCTCAGCAGATTACCTGTCAGCATCTGTGATTAATGTAGAGACCAGAATACTGTTGTGTGTGTGTGTGTGTGTGTGTGTGTGTGTTTGAAAGCTTTGTGACACAGGCCAACAGCGTTAGAGTGCCCCGGAAATTGGAAGTGACTGCCATAACTTCCTGCCTGTCTGTCCACATACTTCCTCCACGCTCGTCTGTTTACGTGTCGGCTCTCTTCATTTGACTGTCTGCTGTTTTCTTCCATTCTCTGGTTATGTTGCACTTATTCTGCTTCTTCTTACTTCTATAAAGTGGATGAGGAGTACACAAGTGTGTATTTGAAACATTGTATATTAGTGTAAGTGAGACATTAACAGGGGAGAAACAAATTTTGTAGAAATAAAAGGCCAAGCAAACATTTAATAAAGATTTGCAGAATGGGTTATACTGATTACCAGGTCTCTCAAAGATTTGATTTAAAAAAAACTGTCTTGTCAACTATGTTTGGAGTTTAAAGACTTAAGTTTATCAAAAATAGCTATCTGAGTTTAACCAAATGCTTTGAGCTTGACTTCATTACATGCATGTTGCATTGAAATGTTTAAATTTATAGAAAAGTGATTTCCCAACTGCTTGGTTGGGTTTTCTGAGATAGGAAAACAACATTTAGTTGTGTTTGTTATTTTAAATGCTTAAGGAAAAGGAATCTGCACAATGTGGCCCAATTTCACAACAGTCTGAACTTTCAACAATCCTACTTTGCAGCACATGTTTGCCTTTTTATTTTATATAATAGATGCAACCACTGCTTCACAGCCAAATGCAAAAGAAAATGGGTCAGTGTGGAAAAATACCAAAAAAGGAAAAATAGGTCAGAGAGAAAAACACAAAAACATTTGATAAGTGAATGAGAATTTTGAAAATAGGAACCTCTGACAGTATTTTTACCTCCATTATTTACTAATAATGGCTGGGTGTTAACATTTATTTTATGTAGTCCCCTGCTGAGATCTACACTTTTTAATACAAGTTTCAATTATTTCAAATGAATTGAGAAACTTCATGCCAGATCCCACCAGAGGATTTACTACTCAAGCTTGAGTAGCAATTTTGCCTCTTTGGTGACAATTCTGAAATAAACAAAAAAATATATTTTCCCAGTGGCAATAATTCAATAGTATGTTTATGTGGGCCAGACTGGAGCACACTTACATGTCCACAAATGTGTTTTTTGTTTCTTGTTTTGTCAGTTAAAACATTTTATCTGAAGTCTATCTTAGCAGCTCCTACAACAAACCGATAACAGTTACATCTTTGTTTCTATCTTAGAAGAACATCTTCTATTTTGTCCTTTTCTCTGAAAAAAATAGAGTTTGCAATTTTACCATGAATCCATTAGCTCTGGATTCATGTCCTGGTTGCCTTTCTGATGCAGCATCAGAAAAACTTCAGCCTTTAAGTCCCAAAACACTAGAAAATGTGAGACATAATTTTATTTAACATCACAAAGAATAAAACTAGTTTTATTTGGGATCATTTTACAAGGTTTATAGGTGTAGTTGGGAGAGGCAAAGGGCTCAACAATATGTAGTACATAAAACATTTTGTAATAGCAACATGTTCAATGAAATGAAGATAACATGAAGAAAACATATATATGGAAGAAAAGTAGAAAACCTGGTAAATTATGGTATCAGTTTGTCCATTGATAGATTAGAAACAGGCACCAAGCAACCACACAACTTCACAGAAATAGAAAACATTGTGGCGGATGAAACAGAGTAATTAATTAATTTTTTTAATTATTATTTAATAAATAGTAAAGAAATACTCCATGAAACTGGAGTATTTTATTTTATTTTTATTTAATTTTTTTAAAAGTATCAAATATTGGGTAAAATATTTTAACACATAAAAATCCAGAACCAGAACCTTTGTATTCACGTGTTTCTGGTACGGCACTAAATCTGACGCACAAGCGACATCCTCAAACAACAGCGATAGAGGAGGCTTCTCTGGGCTAGTGATTTATTTTTGCTTCCAAATCGATCTGATGGTAGCTGGAAAAGACCTGAGCGTTCGTCGTTAACAGGAGTTAGCATATCAGCGAAGTCAGTCAAGCCTAAAATAGCATCTAATTGCTAAACATGCTGCAGCAGCACAAATGCTAACGCTAATGTCAACATTCATAGTTCACATTTCTAAAGCAATATTTCTTCAAATTAGTTTTATGAATGATCAGGGGTTACAGAAACATGTGAAAGCTGAATGGGTAGATTAGCACATTGTTTTGAATCTCAGTGTGTTCTGTTACCTGCAGTGTACCGCTATGGGCCCCGCGTCCGGTGGATTGAGGAACTTGACCTGCCGTATGAAGCCCAGCAGTCCCGTGGCGTAACAGGGAACGCCGTGATCCGGCCAGCTGGTGAAGTGAAATTGACGAAGTTCACGGATCTCGTGGTGGCCCTTCTGAAAAACACGACGACACGCTGTGCTCAGTCGCATGCGTTTGCAATGAAAACCTCAAGAAAGGATTTCACCTGCTCGTGAAAAGTGTTGGCCATTTTCTCTCCTGATTATGATAAATGCAGGTATGTCACAGAGCTTTTTTTCCTCTTTTGGGGCAAACTGACAAGAAGACACATCACAGTTCAGGACCCTAATTTACAGCAGGGATTTTCAGGAATACAAGGGTCTTGATGTGTCTTTGGTTTCACATGGAAAATAAATCAATCTTTTGCATGTCAAGACGGCGCTCGGGGCCACTTCTGGGACTGAGCGGCAGGAAGACTTATTGTGGCTCATTTGCTTAATTTACAGGGGAGATTTGGGGAAACTGAAGGCCACTCAAGCTCCATAAAAAAGATTAATTGATTTCACAAATCTCAGGATGGTTCTTTAGAGAGAAACTGATGGAAAGAAATGCCATCATCCAGTTCAGCTTCCCAGTTTGCTGCCAAGGAGACTAGCATCCTCCTAAGTCCTTTGGGTGGATTGTACATCAATGTAAAAGTACATATCTAATTATAACTTAGTCAAGAGGAAAAAACAGTAACTGTGAGGCAAATTTAAAAGCATGTTACCTACAGTGGAGGCACAGTTTTGTAAAGCACTGCATAAATACTAGAAATAAAATGAAAATTCTCTGTGACTGAGGGTAAAACTCTAAACTACATTTCTGGGAGACAAAATAGCTGATTAATTGAAATAATGGTGAGAAATACTTTTTACTGTATTACTGTCAAATAAAAAAAATGAAAATCTGATCATTTATTTTAACTTCTGACTTCTAATGGCTAACATGTTCTCCCTCTGTCTGTCTGAGTTGGTTCAAAACTGCAGTAAAACCAATTAGTGGGACTAAAAGGCACAAACATTTCCCTATGCCTACATATCGGCATTGATTCTCTGTGAATATCAATATTAATGTTAACATTTTATTCTTTAATACCAGCTTGAAAATCAGAAAAACATCAAATTATCAGGAAAAAACAAGGAAAGTCATAAATTGTCATGAAGGTGCTATTGTTATTTTGATCAATGGAGGTCGAATGAGCAAAGGCTGCAGCCACAGAAGATACCTGAGGCCACCAGGAGAGAATAGTGAGCAGGTGTGAAGTGGAAGATTGCCTGAAACTCAAAACTCCTGACAGTTTTCCAGAAAATGACTTAATGGGTTATTTCTGCTAAACATGGTGGCTGTAGAGTCTGTTACATTAATGAACTAATGTCAATTAGTTATTGACCCAGTTTTTTTATCCCATTTTGGCTTCTTCTTCATATAATGGATGACAGTGTGTAATCTGATTTGTTGTTGTACACTTAAACTATTAAATAGAACCCAGAAAATACTAAATTGCTTTTATGAAACTTTAGAAGTGTCAGAAGGTGTACTTTCTCTTTATTATGATGTGGCAACCTAAATCTCTTACTTTCTATTTTGAACATAGATCTGTGTCACACTTTGGGATTCTATTTCCTTTTCCTCTCGTTCCCTTACAACACTGTGTGCTCTCTCTTTAATTATTCAGAACAATCGATTTCCTTTTATGCTTCCAAACTGAGAGCGGTTTAAAATGGAGAGAGTCATGATCTCCCAAGTTCAGTTTTCGCTCTATGAATAGAAACTGAAATGAAACTGTTGTTATTGCATCCCTCATCCTGGGTCAAGGTAGGAAGGGTTGCATTGGATATTTTTGAGCATAATGATGGCTTGAGAAGAATAAAAGTAAAAAAAAGGTGTGTAAGAAAGTGTAAAGTTCAAGGAATAAATGATTAGATTGAGGACTGAGAGACTGGAAGAAGAGGAGAGTAATGAGCGTAGAGGTAGAGGACGGACAAAACGCAGCGTAAAACCCAGAAAAACCACAAGGTAATTTGATTAGTCGACTTTGCATCGATCGACTCTTCTCTATGATGTTGAAATTACTTCTCTAAATCAATAGGCGGCATAAAAACATGGCCTCAGATTCATAATACTTGGGTTGAAAAAAATAAAACAAAAACATTAAAATGTTCAAAGGAAAATGAGAATCTAGAATTGCCCGTCGCAGTGAAAAATGAGAATAATTCCTTCAAAGATCGGCACAGTTATTTTAACAGTTCCTGTCAGCGCATAAAATAATGAAATGAATCCAGAATTTTATTACATCCTATACAACTTTTCACCCCATTTTCTCTTTTTGCATAAACATTTTCATCTTTATCCTGTTACAACTAGACAAAGTGCTCCGACTACCTTGTGAGAGCCACTTAACCTGCCCTTTATTACCTGAGGGTCCTGAATCTGGATATCTTGGGACAACAGGATGAGAAAGTTGCAACAATCATTTGGTTTTCTCTTACAGGTTCACCCTGACATCGAGGAGATTGTTCTCTGAGAACAATAACCAGTTATGTTTTATACAATCTCCCTTTCATTTCTCTGCTAGTTGTTTGAAATAGGATTACAACTGTTCAAGAAACACAGAGGAAGAGTTTACCTGAAAACAACCCATCAGAATAGATGTCATGATGGAAAAGAACAGACTTGTGTTTATTTTTTTAAACTGAAACACTGGAAGCTTCACCGTTTTTTCCAATACTAGAATAGAAAAATGTGCAAGCATTCAAAAATACCGACCTCGGAAAACTAAAGTGTTTTATTTCTAGGAAAAACATGAATTGCTCTGTGCTTCATGAAAAGCATAATGTTCTTTAGTCCTTCGTTCCAGGAGACCTTCCTGGTTGTAACAATGCAGACAGCAGCTGCACCTCAAATCAATCTGCTCAGAGCATTTCTGAGCCGGAACATATTTAAGAACCACTTATGGTTCAACTGATGTCTGAATGGAGGTCAGTAGATTAGACAAATTAAAACCACTGTGCTGCATAGCTCCTGTCAGTTTTCATCAGTGCTGTTTTTTTTTTAGATTTCTTCTTTTGATTTCATGGAGTATTTCTTTACTATTTATTAATGACACGATTTAATTAATTTTGAGTGAAACGGCTCTCCATATACAGATTTTTCAGAGACATAATGAATGACTCTGTTGCAGATGTTACACTCCAAAATGTCACTGTAATCACTCCAAAGTTCAACCAAATGTGTGTCATTAGCCATTTTCTCTCATCAACAAAGAAACGAAGCACATCTGCTTTGTCACAATATGGTTCAGTTCTGACATGTTATTAGATATGAGTCTTTATTGAAGTTGTGCCTCGGAGCCGAACTGTAGCAAAACACTGCAATCAAATCATTCCCGCTGTACAGTAGGTACCTACTGTTTTCCAGAGTAATCTGATTAATCCCTGACTGATGCAGAATAAAATGCACCAGAACTACATCTTTGTTCCTGCAATAGCATTCTTTGTTGGTGTTTATTTCTCTAATAACACCAGTTAGCTGCATTCTACAAAATCAAGATGATACAAAAATGTGTCCTGTCTGAACTGCCTGAAGTGTACAGGTTTAATTCCTCTTCTTTGATTTGTGTTCAATTAGAGTTACCATTCTACACACCATGGTTAAAATGAACTAAATTTAACAAAATAACAAAAATTGAGGACAGATTTTTGTTAATTGAAATAAATAAGTATATCGAGCGTTTCTAAAACTAATTTTTATAAATCCATCTATCAGTAAAATATTAGTTTTTTCCCTCACATAAGCAAATCAGCAAATTACAGCACTCCATCCTCCTCCTGGCGGAGCTCACGCTAGTCTGCAAAACGGCAACAGCAAAAATTGGAAGGAAATATCAGAATCAATTGTTCAACAATAACTGAATACATTTTGTGAAAATAGTAACTTCTGTTGAGAATAAATAAATTCTATGTTTTCCTTCTATCTCTTTTAGCTAGTTGCTAAGCTAAACCTACAGGAAATGACATGTTAGGAAATGCAAACGAGAGCTATGCTTGGAGGAAATGACACACTAGGGAACGCCCTCTTTGAGGCGTAGCTTAGAGAGACGCTAACAGAGGAGATCACAAACTCTTCTGTGGGCCATTTTGTCTGTTACCTCCTAAAGGTGGCATGAGAAATGGACCAGCTGTATTTCTGTATTAATAAATGGCATTCATAAATTCACAGTCTCTTCTTTAACCTCAGAGATCGAGAACTCGGAAAGGAGAACGGATGATTCTCCACACCTCTGTTGAGTATTGATTAGCTAATCAGTGTATACATCATGACAATACAACACTTTCATCTTTTTGAATTCTGCACTATGAAAAAACTAACTACTATAGTTAATAAAAACTAAACTAAAACTAAACAATATGTGGCTAATAATAACTAATAAAAACTATCAAACACACAGAAAACTAGCTAGACAAAGAAAAAGTCAAATAAAACTAAACTGTAATGAGAAACCAAAAAGTACTATAATCCTGCTGCACTCCCAAATCTTTGGCTTCACAAAAAATATTTGATTTCCACACTTCAAAGTGTTGTTTACTAGATAAATCCAGTTTTAATGGATTCTGTGTGATGGTCTACAACAACAAATGCTTCATGAAAGAAATGCAGCTACACATGCAAGACTACAAGGTGACATCTGTTTTGCACAGTGAGAAGAGACACGGTGAAACTAAAGTTGCAATCTTCTTTTCTGCATGTTTTGTGAAAATTCCACTTTCACAGATAAAATGAACTCTTTGAAAATAATGTCTAGCAATCCGTGGAACAGAAATGTTCCTCCCTCACCCACAGCTTTTCTTTACAACTGATCCTGACTCTCAAACACAAGCTACCTTTTGTGATCTTTTTTCCCTGTCCTCCATCTATCCTGCTCTCTCCCTTGCAGATGCATTTGCATATTTTCTTTTTCTTTGAGACCCTGTCGTCCTTCCTTACTTTCTGCTCAGTTAATCTCTGGATGTGCCATTAATAAATGTTTTCATTAAGATCCTGTTCTCATTATTCACTGCAAGTGAAGCAATTTAATTGTTGCCCCGAACCTGTTCACTCTCTCTCTCTCTCTCATTCTCTCTCTTCCTCTCTCTTCCTTTGTCTTCCCTTTGCTTTGTTTTTTACATTCAGGCAGTAACAGGAGCTTCTTCAGAGCAGAGATGGAATATTCTGAATCTGAGTTTGTGCGTTCACATGTATTATTGCATGCTGAAATAAATGACAGGCATTTCAAAATCAGCCTTCCTTTGAAACTTACACACACACACACACACACACACACACCCAACACCCACACACGGAGGTGCTTTGGATTAATGGCTTGCTAAATGCGCTGACGGCAAGGGCTTGAGGACTTGTCTTGATAAGCTGCTTTCGTATGAGTGAAAGAAGGGAGGAAATATGGGATGGGGGAAGAAACAGGGTAAAGTGCAGAAAGGCAAAAAAAAAAAAAAAAAACCTGACAAAAGTAAAAAAATATGTCTTAAAATGTAGGTATTTAAAAATGTGATTTTGTGGCAATTTTGGTCAGAGGAACATGAAGTTGTCCTGTCCAGAAGTCGTCTTCTGTTTCCTCAAGCAGAAAGCTCTTTACTCTCACAAGAAATACAGATTTAATCAATACTTTTTAAAAAAAACTATTTTGTTTCTTCATTTACCTTCATACAAAGCAAAAAAGGTGAAAAATTGATTATTGCATATAAAAGCATTTCTGCAGCGTTTCACCAACTCAAATTTACGACTTTTAAAGACCATAATAAATAAAACGTAAGAACTTTTAAGACCAGTATGAATGGAATTTAAGACTTTCTCAAGCCATGAGGAATTAAATTTAAGACTTTTAGAGGCCGAGAAGAATGAAATTTAATTCCTGTGTCATGACTAAGATTGCACATATATATTTGTACGAATGCAGAACTATTGAGAAAGAAATACTACTACTGGTGAGATTAACTATAGATACTGGAACAACTTTGTTTAAATAAAACTCCTAAATGGTTAGTACTAGCGCTTGACCACCAAATGTTCTTGGATCAGTTCAAGCAGAATCAGTAACAACCATTTTTAGCCACACCAGAGGATCAAAACTGACATTTCTGGAGTCTGTTTGTGGCTCTTGGCAGAAGCTTTGTCCTTCTCACACTGCATTTGGCTTCCTGCATCCTTAATCCCAATAGGACCGAGCTTTTTTCTGCACAGAATGCATGTAGCATCATACAGGTTGGCAACAAAAGTGAGCCACAGGTGAAGGCGAACGTCATCCAGCCAACTGCTGATAAATTTGCACTTATCCATGATGGACACAAAAACGGTAGCTAGCTAGCAAGGCTATATAGGCAAAATGTTACCAGTAGCCTCAACTGCCTTGAGTCACAAAATGCAATAAAGATGTTTATCTTTGGCCTGACAGAAAAAAAAAAAACAACCTACATATAACTCAATATTACAAAGTTCTGGCACAAAAAATATTCAACACCTGCAATTAAAAAAATTATGGATAAATTAAAATTTTAAAACTAATTTAAGACATTTAAAAGCCTTAATTTTTGATACATTAATTTAACTCTTTCAAGATGTGCAGACAGCCTGTGTATAAAAATAGTCTCCAAAATAAAACAGAGGAAATTGAGGACTTAAAAAAATATAGAGCATAAAAAAAAACTTCCTTTCTTTGTTTTGTCCTCAGTCTGAACATATTACCATCAAATCTTCATATTATGTAAACAGAGACATCAACTACTTCTACAGTCAGAGGAAGGAGCACCTTCACAATCCCAATCTAGTTGGTGAAATCTGCCAGATGAAGGAAGTCTTGTTTACCTTTTGGACAGTGAATGTCCGGATGACGTATTCAGCCAGAGGCTCAGTTTCTATCAGGGTCACCTTGATGTCTCCATAAACCTCTGTTTCATCAGGCCAGTAACGGACACATTTCACCTGAAAATACACGATTTACACAAACACACAGATTTAAGCAGAGTGCCTGGTGATAATCACAAAACCAAAAGTCCAGCTGCGCACACAAGACGGAAAATAAAAATTTCCACGTACTCTCAGGACACAATCATTTTTAATAGTGCTGAAGATGAACTCACCCTTCCCACCTCCACCAGATTTGTAACCATGACGATAGAGGCCGAGTTTTCCTGCCAAACCATCCTCCAGAAATCCCTCACCGTTTCCTGCATGGGTCCTGACAGACGGAATACACAAAATCAGTGCTGATGGGCGCAAACTCATATTAGAAAGGAAAATATCAGCAGTGATGATGCAGACTGTTACAAACACACAAGCACAACACAATTGAAGACACACACACACACACCTACACACCATCAATCCCAGATAGCAGTTTTGGGGGGTTGAAGTAATGGGGTCTTAAATTTGTCAGGGGGATTTTATACAGCAGTTTAGATTTAGGAGGCTGCCGTAACAGCCTTCCACTCCGAAGTGACGCCATGCTGGTGGCGGCAACACACACCCATACACACACACCACACTTCAGCTTGTCATATGCTTACTGCACCAGTTTAATTACCTTGTGTTGCGATGTAATGTCTGGGTCTGTGATAGCCCTGTGAGTCAGAGGGAACAAGGCATTAAAAAGCTTCCTGGTTACATTTTTGTTTAATGCGTTTTTTCCTTTTTTCTAATTTCATGTAGTTTCAGGGTTTTATGCATCAGAATACAATAAAACTGATTACAGCTGTGAAGCACGGTGGTGGAGGGCTGATGGTTTGGCTTGAGCAGCTTGTAGTCACTGAATAATCCATGATCACACTTTATATAAAGCTTGCTGCAGCCAATCAACGTGAAACAGGAAGAAATCAAAACATTGCATTGGTCAGTCAAAGTCCATACCTCCACATGATTAAAATGTAGCCTGGGGCCTTAAAAGATCAACGCAGAACAAAACATCTCTGCAGGCTTTTTTGAAGTGGAGGAAGGTGAAAAACCTTGGGACAAATTCCTACAACACAATATCTGAACTTCCAATAAAAGTACATGCAAAACTTTTTCAATATTATGCTAATGTCAAAAAAACGCAATTTCACAATTGTCGTGTTTCTATTTAATAACAAATGTCATTAAAATCAATAAGTTTGTTCACACAATAAATCATTAAAAATCAAAGTGGCAATAGAAGAAAACATTTACATGGAATATATTCATATTCCAGCCGTGGCACTATCACTATCCGCCTTAAGAAGATTTCTTAATCAAAATCAAATCAAATTTTATTTGTATTTCAGCAGCAAGGCATTTCAAAGTGCTTTACATCGAATCAAACACAGAAACACAATGCAAGATAGATTTAAAGGAAGTCATTGTTTTCAGGCATCAGAGTGACAAGTTCCTTATTCCTGGGAGTGTCTAAGTACGCAGCGTTTTAGGGAAATAATACTGCAGTCAGCAGTTTTACAGAAAATCTGTGGATTCAACACTTGAACAACAAACTCAACTTTTGGTGATCTTTGTGATGCTGAGCCTGCTGCAGTTACTTGATGGATAAAAGTGTTTCCATCACAGGCTTTGCAAAATACACAAACTTCAACACGTCTGAAAAACCACCTCATCCATGCACAAAAACTTAGCAAAAAGTTTTACTTTTTTCAAAATTGCCCTTTATCCATCCAGTAAACTAATTTTCTGAATTCCAATTTGCACTAAATATGGTGAATAGAAACGCAGCTACAGTTACAGGAGCAGACGGTTTCAGAAGCTGTTGAATCATTGCTTGCTACTATTTTGAGTCGTGGTTGTTTTACTAATGTTTTTATAATTAAAGCATAAAAGTCTCAGTAGTGTATTTTTGTGGTTTACCTTTTTCTTTAGGTTGTTCTTCCTGTTTTCTTTTTTCCTTAATATGTTCAAGTGTAATTAAATTTGTTTCTGAGCACATTCAGTGTTAGTTTCTTCTTCCTTTCAGTCTTTCATTAAATACTTTTTAAATATTGATATCTCATTTGATTTTGAAATTATTTTCTTTTGCTGAAACACTTATGAATTCAACAGTCTGACTTCAGATATTAAAGAAGCTCAAATTTACCATTTTATTTTCCTGCTGAATTCATTTCCTTCACCACCTACTTGTGTTTTTTCCAGCTCTATTTTTCCTGTTTTGTCCTCCAAACTGTCCACTTCTCTCTGAATCAACCAAGGTTGTTTTTGAAATAATCAACAGTTTATAAAAAGGGATCCTTTTTTTTCTTTTGTCAGTAATTTTTTAAACATCGATTATTCCATTGATGTTATCCACTACTCCTAGTTAGACAGAGATTAATACTTTAATAAATTTTTGTTGCTATTAAATTCCCCCTTGTGTTTCTTAACTGAGACAATGTAATGCTCAGATTTTTGTTTTCCACATCCCTCCTTCCTTACATCTTAATAAAAAAGGCATTCATCATTAGAGACTCATTGAATGAGAGATTTTCTCAAACAAATTCATTAGAGCAGCAACACAATCATGTGCTGTAAAGAGATTACGCTGAATAAAATTTGATAAAGGGAGGGGAATAAGAAGTGCAATAAAATCAATGGTAGTATTGACGAGGGAATAGAAAAGAAGAAAAATAAAATGGATTTTCAGATTCCAATGTGACTAAGTTTGTTAAAATGAATCTTTTAGGAGATCATCTAACACTATGATGAGAGTTTAGGAAGAGGTCACAGTTTAAGTCCTGGTGGCAGGTTGTCATTAGCTGGTCTAGACCTGAATCCAAATGGAAGTGATTGTTGGTGCGAGCAGATCTTTAGATTATTACAATGTGATAAGATATTAAAACACCAACTTACTTAGTTAGTCATCAGAGGTTGAGTGGTTAAAGTCTTTCCTCTGCCTACATTCCCCAGAATGCTGTGCAATTCTGAACTGAAGTTCAGTGGAATCGTATTGAATGTATTATGTTCTGATATTACATCCAATATCAGTACGTAATACTGATATAATCATGTTTATTGAGACATATATTGCTATTAGTTTATTGCCCTATTGTAATCAGTGTGTGTGTGTGTGTGTGTGTGTGTGTGTGTGTGTGTGTGTTAACTCACATCAATATAGTTGGCGTTGATGTAGTCGGAGTGGGGGTCTCCATCCAGCAGCTGCAGTCGGACTCTGGTGTGATCGTCTGTGGGATCAGATAGCACAAAAATACAACAAGCCTAAAGTTACTTTTACCCACAGATCGGAGAAGCTAACTGTGCGGGTGGGGATCTAGCTACCAGGGGGCAAAATCATGACATTTCAGACAAAATCAGTCCTCTTTAAGAAGTTGTATGCACTGGAGACAACTTCTATAAAATGTGTCAAAATAATTTAAAATAAATTGAAAAACACAGTAATAGGATCTGACATCAAGATGAAACGAAGCCTGGTGACAGAGCAGGAATCTGCATGGTTGGTTCAGTGTGGTTTCATTTACAACTGTTGTTTCCTTCACATCTTTCAGTCCCAGAGCAGTTTCTCTCTGATGAACTCAATAGATTTGTTAGAAGCAATATAAAAGAACTCCCCGATGCAATTCAAAACCAACATTATTTGGATGTGTCAGAAATGCTGTTTCCATTACAAGCCGCTGCTCTCAGCAAACACTTTCATTTGCTGCCAAATAACCATCAAGAGAAAGATTGTTTTACAAGAGGCGACTCTTTTAATGCTGGAAAACACTTTTCCCAAGCTATCATAAATATATTCAGAGATTTACTTCATTAAGTCAGTAGCAGTTTATAAAAAACATTACAAGGTCATTGAAATTTAGAAGAGAACAATTTTCTCTCTCAATAAAATGCAGATATCACTTCCATGATACTTTTAAATGCCAAATACGTAACAGATGTTGAACATGAGCATAAGTAAACTAGTTTTATATTGCAAAATTTACATGTTTTATAGAGATTTTAGAATTAGAATTCCTTTTTCATTGTGCAAGAAAGTCCAACAAACGTTTTGCATAACAGACCAACAAAAAAGTAGAACCCTATTTTCCAAACAGCAGTGAAAAAAATACGATTTTCATAGTTAAAAACACATCTGACCAGTGCTTAGTGCATCCTTTTTACCACTATTTACTCTAATTATCTTAAAATAAAGTCCAATGCAAGTAAGAAAAAACTAGTTTGAGTTCATCTGTTTGCGTTTTAATAGAGAACATTAGTAAACAAGCAATATGTTGGAGACCAAAGAGAAGGTAGCGCAGTGATAAACCTTTGCAGAGGTTTAAAGCACCATTAGATGATGTAACCTATTCAATTCTTCATCTAAAAATGCAAACAGTGGGGATCAGATTAAATGTTCTGCTTAGATAAGTGGTGGCAGCATCATGGTGTGGAGTTCCTTCTCTTCAGCTGGGACAGGGAAGTTAACCACAGCTGATAAGAAGATGGATGGAGGCTGCAGAATGGACCCAACAAGTTTAGACCAGAGGATATTCATGAGTTATTCATGGCTGATTTAAAATCAAAAGAACTGTGACTTCTCAGACTGTCGTATGTAATTCAACATGATGAACCACATTGTGTTGGGTGATCAACAATCTTCCATTGTTGTGATTATTAGCTGAATGGGGAGTGTTGAAAGAGTGGGAGCTTCTTAAAGAGACAGAGGCCAATTTCAAGGAGTCAAATTCTTATACTTTTCTATTCAACATTGTTTTTAAATAACTGAAAGTAACATAGCTACGGGATTATGCTACAATTACAAAATTGCCAAATGTGACTGGAAAATACATAACAGCCTCTTAAAAAGAAAAGGTTACCTTTATTTGTAGCTTTGCAGTCTTAAATTCAGATTTTAAAATAGTTTCTGACACTAAAATACAAAACATATGAATTAGTATGGCTTTATTAAGGTATGGTAAGGCTCAAATGGAAAATTAAAAGTGCATTTGGAAAATTGATCAATTTTAAGTAAGTAATATTTATGTGTTTCATTAAGGCTACATTTCTCTACTAAAAACATTTTTCATTGGTCTATTGTAGGTTCTAATTTTAAATGTTTTAATTTTTTATGAACTATAAGAGGAAAATTGTGACTAACGGTTTTCAATCATCCGTCTGTGTAATTAATCTACATGGTGTGATTCGCTTATTGACAAAGCTCCTGAAATAAATTCACTTTTCAATAATATTTTAATTTATCGAATGGGTCTGATAATGTTAACCAATTGTTCCACTATGACCAAAAAAACCCGAAACACTAACTTCACCTTCACACTCAAACCTCATCCTCATTACATGTCACAAGAAGTAAATCAGCTTTTTTTTTTTTTTTTTTCCACTTCTGAAAGTCATTATTTTGTTCTGGGCCCAGTAATAGTCATCTATATCATTCAGATGCACATGAGAGTGATTACATATAATGGGAGGCAGTCATCTGGCTTAGTCGCGTCATAGCAACAGGAGGTAATTGCAGATGAGGTGGGCATAATTCAGACTGATTATCTCTAGTTTGTTCCCTGTCACCTACAGTCTTTGGCTGCTTTCTTAACACAGATCTTTTTTTTTTCTAACCGCCCCCACTGTGAGGTAATATGATAATGTGAAAATAACAAGAAGAGGAGAACTAAAATAAAGCATGGAGAAGAAACTGGTAAGTATAAATTACTGACAGTCATCAAGTTAACAGGTTCAAAAAAAAAGAGGAACATTGCTTTGCTAATGCAAAGGTGGTTGTTTGAAATGTAGTTTTCAAAAAATAGACATTTTGTATCAGTTTTGTTCCCTTCGGTGCAGAATCCTACTGAACACTTGAACCTTGTTTTATGTAGTTGAGTCCACAAAACTGACCCTGTACATAGTAAATTTATACAAAACAGAATCACAAGTTATCAATTTTAAATTCAAAGCTTAGCTTTTCAGGACTCTGAAAATCTCTTCGTCAACAGCGACTTTCAAAGGAGAATCTATTGTTCAGCCGATGACTCAGACATTCAACTGAGACCATTTCCTCTGCGCTCGCTGCGGCAACATGGCCGCAATTATTTTGTCAAGTAGGCGTTGACATTTTGGGAGTTTGAGTTAACATCTTGGAATAGATGTGACTTTTCTATTCAAGGCAGCCTCAGAGTAAAGTTTGCAGTGCATTAAAATGCTTAGATGTAATTCAGACATTGAAGCGATGCTGTATTTTTTAACCAAGGACTTTTATTTAGAAGTCACCAAAAAACTGAGACAAACACGGAGCCGTGTGTGTTTGAAAGGGTTCGTTGGTTCTGCCGTGGCTGCTGCTGCTGGTCTTCTGTCAGACCTTGGATAACTTCAACGTCTGTTTGCACTTCATATTCTCATTACGCAAAGAAGTTCAAATGTAAGACAAATACAACAAAACCTTCAGCACTCTGGATCAGTGCCAGATTGGACTGAGATCTGCTCACACCGGTGCCGTTACAGACCTGTACTTTATCTGGTCTGTCCTCTAATGGTGATCATGCAAACAGAATCTTATTTCAGTCGGAACACTGCAAAAACACTAAATCTTACCAAGTATTTTTGTTTAGTTTCTATTCCAAATATCTTACTACAACAACTAACTTACAAGTAACTTTCAGCAAGATATAGGAGCTTTTGCCTCTTGAATACTGATACTCATAAAAAGACATTTTTCCCATGTTATAAGTGAAATAATCTGCCAGTGAAAATAGTAAATTTTACAACCGGTCCACAGATCGGGGCTGAGGGAGGGCATCGGGTGGGGTCCAATTCTGGGAAGCGATGTCTCACCGAATGACATTTACCTGACAACAATTCTCAAACGAGGCATAAATAATTAGAGATTTCCCTTAAATTTAAGGGGAGATTAAAGTGGTTTATTTGTGTTGAAATTAACGAGGGCATGTTAGAAAAAAGTTTCACAAGATACCCTGCAGAGAAACCTGACGGACCTGTCACAACACTGTCGGCCATCTTGGGATTAGTGACGGCTGAAGCCAAGAATCGTACCTCTTATTTAATGAATTCTAGACTATTTAGAGGAAGGTGAAAGCTGCCTTGCTCACGGTCTTTGTTTTGCTTTAAAGAGTAATAAAAACCAGTGGATCTGGTTTTGACTTTTTTTGAGTGTATCAAGATGTTTGCACTAGAAATTAGACCAAAGGTACTTGGAAAGATTTTGTGTTTTTGCAGTGTATAATTCATTTCGAACATTGGGCAAAAAAAAACAAACCTTTAATTATCATCTCAGACCGCCTTGAGAATTATCTGTCTTGTGTTTTTCTAATGAGAGAAATCTTGCTGCTCCGGCTGAGTGGCCACTGGGACAGCAGCATGAATCCACTCTACTGGTACTAGATACTGTCATCAGCTATCAGCTCACTCACACTTTGTAACTCTTCTTTCCACACACTGCATGTACAAACAAACAGCAGGAGGTCATCTGCCAGCCGTCTGCTCACTCTCTCCTTCTCCTGACTTCTAACGCTTCCGCTTTTCTCCTTTTTCCCCGAGCCGATCCTGTCCACACGTCTCTCCTCTTCCTCTGTGCTTTCCCTCTGCTGAATCCCTTCCTCCCTTGCCTCTGCCTTGCCCCATACTGTCTTGCTCCTTCAGGCAGCAGTAATTACACAGACCTCGTGTCAGAGGCTGTCATAACAGGAGAGCAACAGATATAACGCTGGAAGGAAGGAGGGGCCATTTCTGCTGCTCTCTGCCCAGGAAGGGGAGCTTCTAATTGGGCTGAAATGGCAGGAGGTACTGGCTCGCAAACACTGCAAATCTGGACACAGGCCACAGGTTTGAAGAGGCTGACAGTGGGTTGGATCTTTCTGTATTCTGTGTACAGTATATCAGCAGCTAAAAACATATCTTGAGACGAAGAGAAATCATTTTCTTTTCACTAATTAATAAATATTTCTACATATACATGTACAGTATGCAAAAAAAATTTAACTTGACATATAATGAAACAATATGCATATTGTTATGTTTGAGAGGAAATACTGTATGAAGTGCAAAGCAAAACAAAAATACTGATGTTTCATGAAGTCTTCCTGGCTCAAGCCTTGAGCCCGGTTTTGGTTCTGCCAGAGGTTTGTTCCTGTTAAAGGGGAGTTTTTTCTCTCCACTGTTGCATCATGCGCTCTCTGCTTTGTGTGACTGCTGTAAAGTCAACGACACAATACGAGCGATTGTCTACTGCCGCTACATTCTCACCCAGCAACATCAACCATTGACTTGCAGCATTCAACTCGATGCAATCTGCTGTGAAATTGCTCTACAAAAACTGGATTGCATTTTCCAAAAGAGGCTCGCACAAACAGAAATCACACTGAAAAAGACAAGGTTATGATCATCTTTAACGACAGCAAATTAATATCATGTTCATAACAATCATGACTGTATGTAAAGCTTTCACTGGCACAATATAAGTGGGGCGAGATGTTTAAACCAAATATCTATGGTTCAGTGTTTAATCTGTTGATTTGTTGCTAAGAACTAATCCTGGAAGCAGATATAGGCACACAGAGTGCACACAGTCTCACGCTGGCATCTGTGGCACTGGACTGGAGTAACAACAAAGTCATCAGAAGCTGAGGTGTCCAAGGGCAAAGAGTCACCAACCCATTACTCATTAATGAGCTCCACTCCTTGGCAGAGTCTCCCTCTCTTTATAACCTTGCAACTCCTCTCTTTCCTCTTTTGGCCCCTCGACTCTCTGCTTTTCATTTGCCTCCATCATCTTTGAAATTCTTGTCATTATCCTTGCAGCCACTGTAAGAAAGTTTTTGTAGTGGAGTACTTGTTAACTTGAGGGGTCCCGAAAAGGCCAAATAAAATTGTTTCTTTTTGTATCATGGACAGACTCACAGAGTCAGTGGAATGTAGCAGAAAGCTGCAATTTGGAGACATCAGATCACATTTTAGCCGAGTGAGAGCCTGCAGACTGCTGCTGAACACAAATGAGAGGGAGTAACCAGAGTCTAATGATTGTTTGGTATACAGCAAAAAGGAGAGGGTTGTTTTCAACATCAGAGGTCATATAGCTTTATATAGTATAACACACAGCCAGACCAATTTAATACAGAAATACAGCTGAAATTATATATTTGCACAAGCTGTATGAAAGACAAAATCGTTTTCTCACATCAAATTAAAGTAAATGTACCCCTTTTACCGTTAGGACCACCAAAATGATCTCCATTTTGTGAATGCCAGAATCATCACAGAGAACATTTTGTTCTATATATATATATATATATATACAGCAAACTGGATAAGGATTTGTTCAGAAGGGACTTTGACATTTTATATAATTTTTAGAGTCAAAATGCCAATAAGAAAGCAAATCTTTAATGTTTTTTTTAGGGAAACAAACATCTCTTGCTCCAAACACAAGTAATACATGGCCTGTGTGGTTTGGGACAAAGACTTGGCAGCTATTTCTGCAACACTTGATCTTTTTTCTGTCAAGGCTTCTGGACAAAGTCGCCGTCGTATTACCGATACTGGACAAAACCTTATCAAGCTCCTGCAGATTTTATGCTCTTTTGAGCTGCAAGGCAATAAGCAAAGATGTCTGCTTACAGGCTCTTTTGTTTACTATTGTCTTTGTTGCCGCTTGAAAAATGCCAGAAAGAGAAAACAGCTTTTCTGCTTGAGGAGGAGGATTTCATGCATCGGTCCTTTGGGTTAAGATTTAAAGTGGTGGAAAAATAAAGTGACTCAATCTCATTCTAGACAGTTTATGAGACATTTTTTAATCTAACCAAAAATACACTTTCAACTGTCATTGTTGAGTGAGTGAGTTTCAGAGCAGTGAAAGAAGCTGCTGTTGATCATTTTGATCAATTTAGAAGCCAATTAAAACATCATTACCCTTTCCAGAGCGATTAAAAGTGCTTTATCTGTGTAAACAAATTTTAACGCTACTTTTGACTGACTTTAAATGTCTCCAGAAACAGATGGAGCTGCTGTTTAAGACAGGTGATTAAGGGACGGTCACATAGTGAGATGAACATACTGAACAAGGCGTTTTATGTCCCATCCTCTCCTTTCGTTCTCATCTCTTCTCCTCTCGCCTCCCTTTTCAGTAGCCACTAAGCAGGGATCGTGTCTGTCACAGATATACTTAATCAGTTAACTCCCTTCAGAGCTCAGCTCACACATGGCATGCTCTCCGCTGTCAGCTCGGCTCGGGGCGTTGGGAAATTTAATGGCGACTGTGATTGAGGGAGGGAAGAACGTAAGAGACTGAATGGTGTGTTAGCATGTTCCCACTTAAAGATCTTCTTCAGGCTGTGACAGATTTGTTTGCATTTTCTTTGAAGTATTCCAGCTGTTTTTGGTTCTCCAATAATGTATGTGCCTTAGTGTGGAAGTGTGAGAGTGAAGGGTGGTTTGGTGTGTAATAGCCTATTTAGTCCAGCGCTGCCTGCAGCTGATGTGTCAAACAACCCAGGAATGATGTCGGCTTACGAACGCACACACACCCCGGCACACAGAAACATGTTTCCAGCTGTTTGACGGCTGTCGGGACGACAAGGAAGCAAAAAACAGATGAAAGAGGCTGAGTAGAGAGAGATGGAGAGCAGAAAGAACAGCAGCTTCAGCTCAATGACACGGCACCCTGCAGAGCTGTTGGTCCGTTCAGGGCGCCTCGAAAGTAAAGTGCAGTTTTAGGGCCACAAAATGAACACAGAAAAAGAAAAGTGACCAACAACAATAAAGGCCAATATAGATGCCAAGAGAATTAATTAGTTTAAGCCTGATTTTATTATTTACTTCAAGTACAGATCATAATATGTAGACAACGACTCACCTGTGGTTGCTGCCATGGAACTAAATGTTTAGGAAGACACAAACATATTTGAGAATGAACTTATCTGGATTTCAGCAGTTATATAAAACATATAATGACTAACTTAGTTTAAGTGAATTAATGAGTGAACCTGAATCTCATCCTCCTGAGTAAAACGCAGATATGCATGAAGTTATCACAGGAGCAACCTGATTAAGCAGTGGTTCATTTTAAGAACATTCACTGAGAAGCTGGTCAGACAAATTAAGAGGCTCAAGAGTTTAAATCCTACCAGGTTGTGTGTGGTAGTGGGTATAATTGTTCTTGCAGCGATGCATCTCATTAACACAGATTCATTCATCAGTTAATCTTCCCTCACTCTCCATGATAACACAACATCAACTCCCAGAGGTTTTAGCACAATGACCTTTGACCACTTGTTGTCCTGCACTCTCCAAAATTAAATCAAACTAAATTCTTATGGATCATTTAAAAAACTTAAAGTAAACGGATCTACATGACTCTTTTCACAAACTGCCAGTTACAGCCTGCCGTCTCAACGATTAACAGCAATTATCATCAAGAGTATCAATGATGCGTCTGCTGCTAAAACCAGAATAATTATCACCATTTACTGTGAGCATCCCCCCACAGGGAGCTGCAACAGAAATCATTTCATCATCATCTATAGAGGAACGTCTTATTTTACAATCACCACTTCCTGATATGCAATCAAGTATAAAAAGGATAAATTAAAGGCAGAAAAAAACACCAGAAAGAACTATTGATGAGAGTTAAAAAGTGAGAAATGTTGTTCAACAACAGTCCAGAAAAAAATCACCTGAGCTTACTTTGAAGCTCCTAACATGAAGTTCAGCTTTCACAAGATGTCTCCTAAAATCTGCTTGATGTTGGCATATGTGTAGTAAATGTTATTTAATTTAAGTAATCAGCCAGAATTTCTCATGTTTTAGGTTTTCAGTTTTCATGTGGGCAAAATCCCAATAAATCAAAAAATTTTTTTTTCTGTCTATGTTAAACAGAAAACGTCTAAAATTCAGGAAAAAAAGTGGCAAATCAAGAGTTTTTATTTGTGATCAGTTTGAAGTCATCATAAAATACTTCCTGGTTGCACTTAAACACGTTGCCATACAAAATCACATCTTATGTAACTCAAAGACAAATTGTGATAACTTAGGGTTATGGTCTGGAGTGCAGAGTGTGTGTGACGACAAGGATAAAAAAAAACATCAATATAAATGTTTCTTCTTGGTCGATACAGACAGTTGATTGTTTTTTTTTCTTAAATGTTTAAAATACTGCATGGAGTGAAATTTGTTCTTAAATTGCTGCTGTAATCAACCCAAGACGTTGTTGCTAGGTAACCAAAGAGAGAGTGAGTTCATTCCATTGACCTTGCTTAACTAGCCATGAAAGGTTGAGCAGCTAAAGTCTTTCCTCTGCCTACATCCCCCAGAATGCTGTGCTGTCAGAGTTCAATGAAATGACTGAATTGCTATTATCTACTGATATTGATCACCTGTTTACCATGATCTATATTATTGTTTTACATTTTGCCCTGTGAAAACTCCTGATATTTATTTTCTATTTATCCATAAAGGGCCTGTGTTTTCTGTCTAAACACTTAGTTTACAAGAAAGATAAAAGACATTTCTTAATAATGCTTCTGTGTAGCCAAAACTTATTATGTAGCAGGTTATGCAAATGAGAAACATGTGTAGACTTCTTACAATAAAGAACCTGCAGTATTATTGACTCATCTTTATTCAATTACATACAACTTAACTTTATAGGCTTAGATGTAGATACTTCATTATAGGGAACACACATTGGTCATCAGGAAAACTCAGCTAAAGCACAACACAGATCACTGAGCTAATCAGAGGCAGTAATGGTTCAAAATGTAACATTAAAGTAGAGCTGCTGGGCCAAGTAATGTGAAGCAGCAGTCGGCATATTATTGCTAATAAGGCTGATATTTTTGACAAGGATCATAAGCTACAGATTTGTTTAAGTTTTATAGCGGTTCTTAAAAAAGGGATTTCAGTTGAGTAAAATCAGTGGTTAACCAAACATAAATGTTTGGATTTTAACAACAAGTCAGTTTCAGGAGCAGAAAATTTTCATCTTTAATGGGTTCTTGGAGAAAGTTTAACGTCTGTGTGTATATTCCTTTAAATACTGCAGTTTTCATCCAACATCAAGGACATTGTAAACACAATGTAATGAGATTAAAATTTTATTAGAATAATCCAAAAATGTACAAACTATCAGATGTTACTAAACATACAACCTGAGGTGAGGCAGATGCAGCAGAGCCAGGTTGTAGAGAATGAATGATGAATTTAATGAATAACAACTGGTAACTTAAAAGCCATCCGACAACAGACTTGACGCGACAAGACAAGGACCCGACAAAGAACAAGGAACACAGGTGGGTTTAAATAAACAGGGGAGAGAATCAGGGTAAAGGAAGAACAGTGTAACTAATCCAGGGGTAAACGGGACGACACAGAGACTCAATGGACACAGAAACCTAAAGGAATACACAGAAAAACTCAAATCCTCACTTAAAGATTTCAAAGACTCATATGAGACTATATTTCTTATTTGATGACTTTTTAAGAAACCATGTTAAAATCAACATTCATGTAACTCATTACATTATGGATGTTTTCTCCCTGAGAACTCGTCTTTTTTAGCCACTAAATAAGTCAGGGTTAGGTTTAGGGTAAATTTGATCGTCTAGAAATTGATTTTTCAAGTGGGGAACTTTTGTCTAATGTGAAGCAATGACAAAAAAAAGTTGTAAAATATTTAAATGTGAATGTTGTCACGGATAAAACAAATAAATAACAATATTATTGTATTACAACATCTTGGGAGAGTCACATATTCATTCTCACAGACAAACGAACAGAAACAGAAAAATGGTGTTTCCAGTTTGGTACCAACATGAAACAGGCTACTTTAATATCCATGCAACAGCTTTGGGATAAACTAACGCCAACTACGAGCCAGGGCATAATGTCCGTCATTAGTGGGCGGTCTCGATGACAAATCCCCTGGAGCCAAGTTACAAAATCTAGAAGAAAATCCTCTGGGATAAGTGGAGGCTGTTATTAAGCAGGATATTAATTCCCACGGTTATTATTGGCATGAAAATGGGACACTGTAAAAGATCCCACTAGATTTACACAAAGCTGTTCAGGTTTTTTGACAGAATAACGTCTCTGTTAATAACTGCTAACAGTTATTTATGTTAACCATACTGGTTATATGGAGAAAGGAAGAAGTCTGAGTGTGTTTGCATGTGGATGGCAGATATGACATCCCCATTCGCTGGAGCTCTCATGTTTATATGGAGTGCAGAGTGTGTGTTTACTTGTCTAACCGTGTGTGTGTCTGCCTGCTCAGGATGCTAATATTTGTTGTGGTTCTTTGGTCAAACACTTCAGAGAAGATGTTGGCATCAGGACCTCAGAGCAGCTCAGCGGACGTGTTATGAATCGAAGCCAGAGAGGATAAGAAAAGAGGAGGAAGAGGCGCCGTCTCCGGCTGCAAGTTAAATTAGCACAAAGCAACAGTTGTTTAAAAAAACTGATGCTATTCCTTATTCACAGACACTTTCACACATCCTTTTATTTGCTCTTAATTTTGCAGCAAACAATGATTCACGTAAGCTTAGCTGTAATGAGAAGCAACACGATGCGAGAGAGGAATCTGATCACGCCGGCGATGCTCTGGGGGGGGCGGGGGGGGGGAGGACACCACGCCTGGGAGCACGCAGAGTTTAGCAAAAACTGACCCTTTAATGAATGTCACCGACCAGAACACTGGGAAATCAGTGAACAGCAAAAGGAGCAAGTTTGTTTGTAAGTAGAAGAGAGGAGGTGAAGAACAAAAGGGAGTAATAGGAGGTCAAGAACCTGGAGAACGGTGGATGACAGGAGAACCACACACGTGAAAGAAAGAATGAAGAGAAAAGTCAAACTGCGTAACAGGAAACTAGAATAAATAACTTTTACACCAAGCCTTTGTGTGTATTTTTTAGCAGTTATTGTTTTTTCTAACTCTCCCCATGGCATGTTAAACAAACATCACAGAGTGCTTGGAACGTCAGGAATATTTCTATAGAATTAAAATAATTAGAACTTGTACATCCTTGCCTCCTGTGTCTAAGTTTATAGCAGCTTGGTTAACTTTTTTTTTCTGTAAACACTGGATAGAGAACATAAGCAAAGGGCAACAAAGGAACGATGACATGGAGAAAAAAAATAAAGTTTTGACAGTAAAATTCAGTGGAGTTCAGCCTCAGGTCTAATAAGTTTGATCCAAGTAATTTCTTCAAGTGTATTTTTTATTTCTGAATATACATTCAGCTCTTCTAAGAGTGAGAAAAAGTTCAGCGGTGGCTGAACTACTTTGGAATAAAGAATAAATAAGAGGATGGACATCCATAACTGGGAGGGGACATTGCTTTTGGCAGAGCCTTTGAAACAAGGAAATCAAAGTTTAGCGCATTCAATCGACTTTGAGGCATTAAAACAAACTGCAAGCTTGGTGGAAATATATTCAATAACAGAAATGTTTGATGTTTCTGCGTTTTATTTGCTGAGGTGGATATAACAGCAAGCAATGACCCGATCAATGATCATTATAAATGTGCAGGTTAAACAGATTGTTTCTGAATTTTTATCCATTTCCATCAAACAGGAAGATGAGAGCGAGGAGATGTTCAGATCCATCATATACAGCTCCACAGAATGTAATTGTGTTTCACAGAACAACATATTTCAGCCCCATAAGCAGAGCTATATTATAAATGTTAGGTAAACATACAAATGACCAAGAGATTTTACAAAACACACTTTGTTGTTAATAATCTCACCAGCATCTGTCCTACAGAAAATGTTGAGCGTAACAGAAAAGCCAGCATGTAAACAGGAATGGTGAAATATTTCTCTATGTAAACTCTACAGTTCCTTCCCACTGAATAAACAGACTCAAATCAAAGTTCATTTTGATTATTTCAAAGGTTTTTGGACATTTTTCTCGCTATGTGTGACAAAACAAGCAGCAGTATTACAGTAGATGCTGATTTTTATTTTTCATCTTAAGCCTGAGAGCTGACATGAAAAACAGCATTATGTTGCAGATCTGAGATGAATAGAATAAACATACCATTTACTGTTACACACATAGGAAATATATATTCCAGCAGGAAGTTAAGTTGATGTGGAATGGAGTAGGATAATGTAAAGAAGTACAAGATGTGCACGGATATTGTTGTCCAAAATGAGAAAAGCTATGCCAGTAACAAGAATGTGAAGATCTGTCAAGAGTAAGGATCTACAGTAATGCTTCTTTTGCACATAGGATGCTGCATTCTGGAGTTCTACAGTTCAGTGTCAAGCATCTGGTGGGAGACATTGTCCTATTTTAACGTAAATTCTTCCGTCTCTCACCACCTGCACTGGGTCCCATCCCAGGACTTCATCTAACTGCTTCCTCTCACCTGCAGACGAACTGCTGGTGCAACAAAAAACAGAAGACGGCTGCAGCAAGGCAAGAAGAAATAATATAATGCAAAGCTAGAAATTTTATAATTCTTTTGGGAATTATGTAAGCAACATTACCAACTGGCTCCTAATTAAGTCAGCCGGGATCATCCTCTTCTTTTAATGGCTTAAACCAATTGCAGTGCCTTCCAATAAGTACAACTAACATGAAATTCGATGGAAATTTTCACTCATGTTTTGACTTTACAGTTTTTTTCTTAAGCACACTTTGATTCTGAAGCAAAACTCCCAAAAATTGTTCACAGCCAAAGATTTGTCTCAGTCTCACGCAAAATTTTATGCAAGTAAAAACACTCAGGAACCCAGAAGCACTCAACTTTTATTTTCTTTTTTACATAAATGTAAATATTGAGCAAAAAATTTAATTTATTTCCAAAGAAAAGCCTCTGTTGAATTATAAATGAGCATATGGGAATGAATGCTTGAAGAACCAAGAGCAGAGCAGGAAAAGAACCAAGAAAAAAGGAGAGGAAGGAGGAGCAGAAGGAGAAAATCAAGGCAGACAGATGCCTGAGACGAGGAAACACTAGTGCGCTTTGCCTCAACCCATAAACTGTCAGAGGCAGTAGGAGAGCATGAACAGATGGACAGAAAGAGGGAAGAAGTGAAAGGAAAGAAGAAAAGAAAAGGTGTCAGGCATGAATACAAGCAGGACATGTAAGGGTAACAAAGTAGTTTCATAAAAAAAAAATAAAACCAAGAAAAGGAAAAAGAAAGAGCAGATCAAAAAGAAGAAAAGAACAAAAGAAATGGGAATGAGATGAAAAGAAGAGCAACGTTTGAGGAGGGAGAGAAAGGAGTTGGACGGAAAAGAATGGAGGACAGGAGGCTGGTAGATTAACATTTATTCAGTGTGCTGAGGGGATTTCAAACATGGCATCAAGCGTTTGTGTTTGGCAGATGGCCGGAGGAAGAGTGTGTTAACACTTCAACTCAAATCAGCCCTTTCCAAACTGTTCCAGAGAGCCAGAGGGAGGGAGAGCGAGAGGTGGCACAAGTTTGCATTAGCGTGTGTGAGAAGCGTTGCAGAGAAATGGCAGGATGTGAAATACCCTCACACGGATGGAACAGTCAGTCCAAACGAGGGAGGGTCACAGTCTGAGAGTTTAAAATTGGACCTCTGTCTCTTTAAGAACTACATCTGAGCACTGGACTGAGAAATAGTTCATAGAACGAGCACAGTTCCACTAGGTGTAAGCTAACTGCTGCTGCTGCTGCTAGTCTGAAGGAGCTGAGTGAAGGAGGCGCAGTTTGAAGGCAGTGCTTAGTTCCCCAGAGTTTTTTACAAACCCAAACAGGAGATTCAAATATTTCTTAAACATGCATGAAATAATAAAATTAACTCTACAGGTATGCCTTTTTATGAGAGAATAACATTATAACATAAAATAAAGCTAAACAATAAAATGATTTTACACAATACTACCCCTTAAAAAACAAAAACAAAAAAAAAAACAGAAAAGAGTGTCAAACTCTTTGTGTATTTCTACATCAGCTAACTATAAATACGGACGGTGAAACTGGCTTCTGATCATGAATCACATATACAATACACAAATTCAAACTTCAGTCAAATCTGTTTGCAACACCCCTTTAAGATGCAGCCTGCACACAAGAGTAGGCCTCAACGTGGAATCAAAGAGCCCACTAACCATTTCATCAGACAAGATTTGAGGAAAGTTTTGATGTACTTTTCATGTGAAAATATGACACTTTACCTCTTAAAGCTTAATACCAGACATGGAGAGGTGATTTTAGCCTTGCATAAGAGAAAAAAAGCTTTCTGAGAGCTGGAGACAGTCAATCCGCCTGTCTCACCACATTTACATGTTCTAATAAAGACACGGCACAAACTCATTTCCCCCAGGGCCTTTTAAAACATTTTCTCAAGAAAATTAGCCTTTGTACAATCACAGCAAGCAAGATGGACAGTTTCCATTACAAGGCCCTTGTAATTAAAGGATTTGTACTAATAGCAAATTTATCATAATTCCTGTTGGCTATCAAGTCTTTGACAGGCTATTTCATTCCAGCGCTAAGTTTCATATTAAAGCCTTCAGGTTAGTGCAGTGTCTTTGCCGTGACATCTAAACCCTCATAATGAAATATGTACACAGTCCCAGGCCTGTGGACACTAATACGCACTAAACGTAAAATATGAAGCCTAAAATGCTATGCATATGGATCATGCTGCTCCTGGTGGCAAACAAGTAAACCATAAAACTATTGAAAACTTAAATCAAACAATCCGTTGTTATTCCAGAGTAATAGAGACATGAGGTTTCCTTATGCAAAATAACAAGCAAATAACGACTGAACGTTCAACCAGAGGGACATCGCTGGTGCGCGGAAAATGACACACCGTTATATTCAAATGCTAATGCACACCAACAACCACACACACACACACACACACACACACACTAATCCTACATGCAGTCCCTCACTCCGAATGTCATTACTGCAGTCCGTCTTTGCACCGAAATGAAGGCTCATTTTGACAAAAGTCTCTGTGAATAAAATAGCAGCTGTAGCCTTTGATCATCAGGCAGGATTGAAAGAAAATCCCTCTGCAAACTGAAAGCAATTTCTTACTAGGTTTCCTGTATTAGACTTACACAAGTTTGAAATCCAAGTATCAGTGGTGTTTAAAAGAGCATTAAGACAGAAGGCAGGCAGCAAAGCCAGGAAATCATTTTTTTCTAATGAACAGTTTCAATTCTTTCTTGTCTTTACAAACATGAAACTTTCATATTGTTGTAGATTATAATGGAATAGAATATAAATATGTTATTGTATGCACATCAAATTTATCTCTGAATATCCAAAAGTAAAAATGATGAAAAATAGCATATTCAGATCAAAAGAAATGTGCACTGTGTAGGACTATTTAAAAAATGTATAAGATGTGCATATTGTTTTAGAATAGAAATACATAAATAAATAAAAATATTTGAGCATATAAAGAAGGGAGAGGTGGAAGGAAGGATCTCCAATAATGCTTTTTTGTGCACCCTGGACATCGCAGATATTTTTGTCCAATAACAATTTTATTAGTAGTGGATAATAAAATAATATAATAAAATATCCACCACTAAAATAAAAATAATCTAATAATTTTTAAAATAAATTGACTAATTTGCAGAATCTGTAATGAATGAATTGCATTTTAATCAAGAACAATCAATTCAAAAAGACCTTTTGCAAAATAAATGATTGTATAAATAAACATATGGGCTCTACAATAAAATATGTTTTGGTTTTGAATCTGTTTAGATGATTGAACCATCCCGTTGATGTAAAGTTGTTTTCTAAATGTGGACGCTGACATTAGAAAAATAAAAATAAAAGCATCAATGTGCTTATTGTAGGATAATGAAAACAATAATTCTCACACCACAATGTTTCACTGTAAGAATAAGGGGCAGCTAAAACAGACTTTGTATTTGAATTGAGATCACCCCAATCAGTTTAATCAGTTTAATATTGCTTCTTTCAAGGAGTGTTGCAGTTTAGATTGTTTGACTTTGTTGCTCAAAAAACGTTTAACCAAATAAGAGGTACTGCTCTTTCTGCAGACCATGCTGAGTCAGTTCTACGATTTGCAACCAAAATTTCTGCTTAAATGTATCAAACAGACGACAAGTCTAGGACGAAAACTCAAATGTTCACCAAGGCCTTCTCAGGCTAGAAGATAAGAAAAAGCATCCTCTGTGTCTTAGAAAATGAGAATATTGGGCGTCTTATATTCCTCTTCAGAATGCCTCAAGGATTGTCTCTGGGTTCTGGTCGGGTCAGTTAGCTGCCAATGCCACCATGATCACTGGACCAGCTTTCTGTGTGTTTGGCAATGTGGGTCGGTACAAAGTCCTGCTGGAAACCAAAATCAGCATCTCCATAAAGCTTGTCAGCAGAAGGAAACTTGTAGTGCTCTAACAAGTCCTGGCAGATGGCTGTGTTGACTGTGGAGTCCAGAAAACCCAGTGGGCCAGAACCAGCACCTCAAATCACCTCTTCAAATGGCTTTTCACTCTGGCTCCAAACTCTGGGACCTTGATTAGATGCAACTTTTACTAGGCAGCTATTGTAAATCACAGTAGATACGCTGTGAAATGATATTACAAGCAAGGGACGCTTTGTAAGACTTCCAGGTATTTGATAAATAATGTCTGAGAGACTTGTCCCAAAAGAGCCAGCAGCAGAAACCCAAGGGAGTTGTTTTATTTGTTATGCCAAAATAAACTGTACAAAAGCCTTGAATATTTCTTTCTTTATTTTTTTAATTGATTTTTTTTTCTTTAAGTAATTTTTAGTCCCTGTTTTGCTCTTTCACAGAAAACAGCTGTGATGATTTGAACTCTGCTGGAGTTAAAAGAGCAAAATGAAGTTGAAATAAAGAACTTAACATAACTTAACATAATTTAAGGCTCTCCATAAAACAGACAAACAAATAAAAACAGTCTTCATTAAAGTCTGTGCAGTACTCACATGCGATGATGTTGCCATAGCGGTTCTTGTTGCGATTCTCGTCCTTCTTGGCTGTCTCCCAAGGTGCTGTCTGTCCCTCCGCCAGAGCCTGCAGAGACGCATGTAGACATGCATGGGCTCATGTGTGCACAAACACACACTGTCATGAAACCGAGAAGGAACACACAATAATATGCATGCACATATGGTGGGAACCCCGGAGCTCATGGAGCAACACTTTGGCTGGCGTGAGTTGAAACTGCAACATGAATATGCAGAGAATTGCAGAGGCATCAATCTGTAAAACTTGTGACACCAAAGATAGAGTTTAAACTCTCACTGCAATTGCAATCTGATTAATCTTTCATTCATAGGTAAATTAGAAATAGTTCAGAGAAGTCAGGCATCTTCTGGGATGTTTGTAAACTAAAAGAAACCAAAAAAAACAAAAGAAAAGCAGGACCATTTCCCTCTTCCAGCTCAGGAGGTGGTAACCGGCTACAGCTTCCACTTTTTGCCAAAAACCAAACAGCAGTAAGCAGAAAAAAAACCAACTTCCCAACCATTGTGGTTTAGTTCCTATCGCAAATATCCCATTACACCTAAATTAAGACTAACTTACAGGTAACTTTTTCACAAGATATAGGAGATTGTTTTAGGTCAATAATAAGTAAATATTTCACTAATAAGAATTTTTTCCTATGTATTAAAAAAATAATCTCCTGGTGGAACTAGTACATTTTTATCAATGTTAAGCAATTACTGATGTAAAACAAGCTGATATGTCTTAAGGAAAAGTTGCTTGTTAGTTTTGTCTGAGGTATTTGCCCAGAAACTAAACCAAAAATACTTGGCAAGATTTTGTGTTTTCAAACTGTACAGTGTTTTGAAAGAAGAAAAGTAGAAAAACAGAAGAGAACAAAGTTTGTATTTATTGTTCTCCTGGGTTCCAGTGAAAGAATATTTACTCATTCCTTTGTTAGAGGAGAAAAGACAGATTGTCCGTGCTCCCTGCTGAGGCGCTGGCCTGTGTGACAAGCATTTCAGACGTAGCAAGGACAAAACATGCCTGAGCCACTCTAATGTGGGTTTCTGCTTTATGCATTCTTCATCATGCACTTTCGTGAACAAACTACTGTACTAACACCCCAATCAATGTATGTGTGATCATATACGCATTTATTTTTTTTGTTGAATGCACTTTGAGTGGAAGAGAATATGACAAAACGTCCTTTGCAAGCATCTGTGGAGCAACTAAACCCCAAGTCTCAAAGGCTGCCATATGGACGCTGAACTATTTTAGAACAGCTCCTCCAACACTCACAGGTCACTCATATGCTCAAAATCTCCCAGTAGGGACAAGTGAACAGCCCCATTTTTGAGTCCATTAAGGGCTTAAGAAGGCCAGACAACAGCTTTCACTTTCAGACAGTGATCTGACCTACATGCACACACACACAATAAATGCGATGAGACAGAAAAATAGACACCTAAACATATCGCTTAGTCGAGCAGAAAATTGATTCTGGCACATGGAGTTTGTATGTTTTTGTCTGTAAAAGCAGCATAAGTCAGTCCAGTGTGAAATACTGTAGATTTGTTTCTATGCCAACATAACTAGGCCTGTCACAATAACACATTTAGCTGAACTATAAATTATTGCAATAAACAATAATATTGTTGTTCTGAGACAACATTTAATTGATATAAGAATTCCAGTTCACCCTCTCAAAGATCAATAAATGTTTTTGTGAACATCACCTTACGCTGAACTGGAAGATATTTTAATGCAGTCACCAAATGCAATTCATTAAACGAAAATAAAAACAAACATCCTAAATAAAATGGATTATGTTGTCTCTGTACACAGCAGAAAATTATCAATCTCATTTCAATTTATCATATGATTAATTGATTAATTGCTTACTGTGACAGGATTAAAAAGAACACTACTTTAATGCCTCCCTCTCTGGTTGCAGAAATTAGCAAACACCTGGCCTAAGTCAAATTTCTTTCAAGTCATGTTTGATATACACAGCATTTTTATGTTGTATATAAAAACAACTGTAAATAAATGTCAATTGATTGTACTATAAAATGGATATATTTGCCTGGGAAATACTTCAGTTGTCATAAAAATTCGAAATATGTCAAAATCGATTTAAGAGAAATGCTATTTTGTAATTTAACACCTTGAACGTGGGCCTCAGTCACTTTAAAAGCTGCTCTAATCAGTCATCAGTCTGATGACTGATTAACACTTTAACAATGTTGTTACCAGAGTTGCACTCAGAAGTAGCTCGTAAAATAAGTGCAATGGATGTGCAGTTCCACCAGGTGTTTGCTAATTGCTTCTGGCTAGTCTTTAGGAGCTGAGTGGGGCGGTCGCAGGGGAAGGCTGCTCTGGGGTGGACACTTGGAAACTACATCTCTGAGGTGGAACTTCATCCTTGAAAGCGGAGCTAAGTCAACTCAGGTGTTTTTCACAGCTGAATGGTTGCCATGGAGATTAACGTATTCCTCAAACATGCATGAAAGAATCAAGGCAACACTTCAGGCATGTTTTTGATCAGGGAATAACATTATAATATGATGGAAAACTCAAAAAAGTACATGTTACATAATACTGCCCCTGAGTTTTAGGTTGAAAATAAACCAAATAATGAAGAAACTACATATAGAGATGGAAATATGGGCAATGTCCTTCTACCAAATGTCAAAGGTCATCTAAATATGTCAAAATATTATGCCCAATCAAGCCACACATTTTGACATGTTTTCCAACTCTAAGAGGTAGAGACCTGGACACTTAGACAGTAAAAGAGGGAAAACAAGAAGAAATGTACCAAAAATGTGAAGCTGCAATGTACCCTCTGTATTGCAATAACTCAATGGCTGCTTGATATGTTTCAGGTGCCACATTTAAAAAATAAGTTGGATTTTACTTGAAATGGAAGAAGTGTACTCCCACTGGGAAGCAAAATGTTGACAATGTGGCTGCCGTCAATGTTAGTGAGGTTAATCAGTTTCAACACAGTAGGTCACATCACACACAGAGACGGGGACAAAAAGACGCCATATGGGGTGTGTAAGCAGACAGAGGCTCACTGAGACAGCCACTGCACTGGGGACCGAAATGTGACCATGTACATAAATACATAAGTGAAACACTGCCGCTGTGCTGTGGGCTACATTTATGAGGCAAAAGGACATTTTTATTCCCTCTCACGGTCATTTATTCACATCTGAGTCAGTTCACTTGCTGTTTTTTGCCCTAAAGTTCAGAAGGAAAAATTTTGTCTAAAAGCCTCAAACCCCCTTTATTTCTTTATATTCTACATCTGAGCACCCAGACGTCACTTGAATTTATTAAAGACAGATGGAAAGTTTAACTTTTTAAGATCTGTTTTCATGGAAAAAATTTTTGTCTTGTTTTGTTGACTTTGTTTCTAGGCCTGTCACAATAACACATTTAGCTGGACTATAAATTATTGCAATAAACAATAATATTGTTGTTCTGAGACTTTTAATTCCATATTTGTATGGAAATAAAAAGATCTGGAACTTTTGCTTTTCCACTGAAAGCACTGGTTTGCACAGTTATGCCACGTGGGTGAAATTTTATGGATGATACTCTGATGTCCCATTCCTTTGAAGGCAGCACGGAGCTGCACCACCAGGAACTGTCAGAAACATTGAAGAGAGGAAGAGTTATAATTAATGTAGTTGCAGTTCTATTCATGTTTTAATGTTGCAGAGCTCTGTCGTTTTGCAAAGAGATCAAAGTTTAAACTGGCATCTTCGTACGTCTTTCATCTGGTCATTTTGTGCAATATTTAACAACTAACATCAGAAAACTGCACACAACAATCTTTTTATTTTCACTCTGATTAGCTGCAGATAGGCCTACTGATTTTAAGTTGAATGTTCATTGCATTTTTTGTAAACGCCTGTAAAAATAATTTCTATTCACATTGCTTTTTTGTTCTCTGGGAAATTATTTTTAGTAAAACAACTATAAAAATTAAAGCATCAACAATAGTGGTAGTAATATTAATGATAAAATAATATTCAGTGCAAAGTAGCCGACAATATCTTTGGTGGGGGGCGGTGAGGGACCTGGATAATGGGTAGGGGGCCCAAAAAAGGTTGAGACACACTGCCTTAGAGTATTGTATTTTTTATAAGTATTTCTCCTTTGTTTGTTGCTGTTAGGACCATTTAAAACGGCAATATTTATTATACATCTGAGGATTTGCGGGTGAAATATACACTGAAATATTAAACCAAAAACAGAAATTGTGACTTTTATGCTTTAGATATGAGAAATTTAACTACAGTCCAGAAAAAAAAACAAAAAAAACCTAATAAATGTTTGAATATGTCATTCAAAACGCAGTGTCTGTATGCTCACATTGAAAAAGACAAAGTAAAAGCTGCCCATAGCAGCCGTTGTTGTGGATGCTAATTCGTCACACAGAAGCTTTAGATGTGAAGAAATAAGCCTGGATGTACATTTTGAGCAAATAGAGCAGACGATACGTTGAACAAAATGTTGTGAAGATAAACTTCTAAGTCTTCTAATGTGGATCAAATCAGTTGCTGCTGGAAACAAGGGGAATCATAAAAAACAGAAGTCCCACTCTGCGTGTGTGTGGGTGTCCCCTCGTTACACACAGATTCACACACACTCAAGAATAAATCACATTTTCTCTCCCCTGAAACGTATCAGTGGGTTTGAAGCGAAATGACAGGAAGCAAATGAAAATATAAGTCGCAGTATCACGGAGGGACAATTTTCAACACGCATGCAGAGTCGGTAATAGAAAATATTCATTCTTCTGAGAATGGGAGGCTGAAGGAGATGAAAACAGACTCTTCCTGGTGCCTTTCCTAACATTTATCTTCAGAGACAAAGAAATAAATCTGAACAGATTTTAAAGGACAGATGAAGGGTGACAGTCAAGCAGAATAATTAGAGGAAAGAAGAAAAGTAAATAAGACAATGCAACAATTTGAAACATGTTCCATAATAAATGGTGCATTTAAATTAATTAGTTTAATGTTGATAACACTGAAAAAAGAGGAAGGAACAACTGAAAGTGAAGCTCACAATTAATTTGTTCTCTATCAGCGTGCTCATATATTAATAATAAATATCACCCGTTTGTCTCACATGGCAACTAATCAACTCAGAGAATAATCAAACAGCTTAAATATACAGAAGGATTTAATACTGCAAAATGTTAAAGTAAAGGAACCCAATTACCAAGCTCTTGATTCAAATTTTGTTTTTTTATTATATTTTGAAGAAATGGATTGAATGCTAACTGAGATCTAATTAAACAAATATCAGAAAGAAAAGTAAGATGTTTTAGTTTTAAATTGCACACTACAGCTTTTCATGTTTCATTTATGTTTTATTCAGTACATTTGTTTTCCTCCATTTCTGTCATAATTTTTAATTTGTCACTTCATCCAATGAAGTGTTGAAAGTCTCATAAACTTACTAACACATTACATAAAAAGTGTTTATTTGGATAATGTGCTGTGATTTCTGTTATCGACTTTTCACTGTCAGTACAAGGAATTTGGTAGAAGTGGTGAAAACCCCTGACACTATTCGAAGCTCTTTAACTCAGACAAAACGTTGGAGCTTACGGCAATAAAAGTCATTCAGGTTTTACAATCTAAAAGATTAAATGTTTCTTGCATTATTTAAGATACATCCACACCATAATTTACTCTCCAAATCAGTCTGTGTTTCTTACTGCTGTAAGTTTTCTGTCCATCACCTCAGAGTGCACACACACCCAAACTCTAAATGAACTGTTGAATTTTTTCTCTAGACTTTTGTTTAATGACACAAAACTACGGGGCCACATATGTCAAATAAAGATACTACAGAGACACAAATTCATAGGTCACAATTTGTTAACCTGCACATCTTTTTTAAGGCCTAAGTTCTTATCTGTGTTTCCCTCTGACTTTTTTATTGACAGTGGGTTTCCCACTGACCTACTTAACCAGGAAAGGTTCTGAATATCTGGTCCTTTCATTACCCACCAGGTTCTTACTTCACTCCATCAAAGTCGCCCCATATTTGTTTTATTTCAGCAGCTGCTGAAATAAAACAATCTAATCATCACTGATTAGAACATGTTCAATTGAGAACTCTGTGTAGAATCAGTATTTCAAGCTTTATAAAACTAAAGGATTAAAAAAAGTGTGATTTCTAACAAGACTTTATATTTGTGCTTCAAAGTGAGGGGCTACTTCTTTGCTAGCCTTGAGTTTCGTCCCAGTTTCTACTGGGTTTGAAAGAAGAAAGTTTATGTAGGATTTTCTGGCTGTAACTAGAACTCTTCAAACTCACTAACAGCATATTTATAGTTTCTGTTTATTATTTTTTCCCTAATAATTAAGTATGTTCTATGGGAAAATGTAAAAACTTTACGACATTGAAGAATAAAGACAGAAATAGACAAAAACAATCCTTAATGTGGTGTAACTATGCCAAGCGTGAGCTAATGCTTCTTAAAACATAAAAAAAACATTTAACCGGATGTATCTCCCTGATATCTGCATTCATATGACCTAAAGAAAGCATAAAAAGCTTTTTTGCAGCAAATTACCTCATCTACATGCTCTGTTTTGTGAGTGGGAGTGTGTGTTTACCTCATATTCTTCCTTGAACCCATATCCTTGTCCACATTTCATCTGTGTGATGTGCTGCAGGAGATCTGCAACTCGAATAGCTGGCTGAAACTGGCCCGCCTGGAACTGACCTGTGAGATCAAAGCCGTTTTTCACAGAAACTGTTAAAATAATCTGGACAGAACTCATTGAACAAAATGTGAAAAACAAAGTTGCTTCTTTTGGATCAACTCCTTCGGCTTTAATGGACCCTAATTATCCTGTCAAGGGTTTCAAAATACATATCAAATTAAATGTGGACAAACATTTAGGTAAAAATAGTTCCACTGTTTGTGTGGATTTACATTTACATTTTGCTCTCTGAAAAATGACGTCCTAGTTGGAAATGCAACAAAAATAATAGTTGAAGCCTGAATTTTGACCATTAAACTTTGAGCTCACCAAGAAATCAAAGTTCAGATCCAATATGGCGGCTATTTCTCATCACAAAACACCAGTTGCATGTGGGGATGAGGTACAATTATATGACTTGTACATGAGTTCAAGTAATTTACAGAGCCCAGATTCAAAACAAATGTCTCAAGAAACTTTATAAGGTGAAAGATCCAGTTGACGCACCGCTCTGGTAGGAGAGCTCCACAGACTCACAGCCTCCGTAAGGAAAACTCTGTAATGTCAGGGATGGCTGGGCAAGAGACGGCTGGCTTCCATCTGTTGACACAATGACAGACAAGCAGACAAGGAGATTATTATTTTATTTTGAAAAGTAAAACATGAACTGCAAATAAACATTACAGTAATAGACAAAAGCAGAAATGAGAAATGGAAGAAAACCAACACAAAGTTCAGAATCAAAGAAGACATGAGTCTCTAACAGAGGAGTCAGAATCCCAGTGTTGTGTTTAATAAATCACATGACATTCTGTTCACTGCTGAGGTATCATGGTGACCGACAACCAGTCAGATCCACTGATTGGATAAATGCAAGGAGTGTCGTTTTTGTCTCAAGAAGGAAAAAAGATGTGATATGAAAATGCATGACTCCATGATTCCTTAATTGATCTAATTGCATGTTAATAACTTCTGTTGGTTTATTAGTGGCCTGAGACAACTTCTGCAATTAGTCAATGCAAACACCAGTTTCCTGTGATAAATTAAAAATAATTTGGCTTAAACAAGAGAATCCAGAAAATTGTGTTTTGCTAGAAGAGGGTCGATAAAGCAATAAATGTCTAAAATAAATCTAGCAGTGATAGTATTTAGAGGTAGCTTTGAGAAAAAGAGCAAAAAGAGTGTGAGACATGAGGAAGGGGGATTTAACATCCAGGGGGGGGGGAAGAGTGTAACTGTAGAGAAAAGAGCAGGAAGTTTAAAAAAGGTCATCTTACTCACTGGAGGAAAAGTTCTCCTCTGATTAAAATCTTCTGAACTTTTTTTTCATTATATTTGGCACCAAAGCAAGACTTTGTGTCCAGTGTTGTGTCAGCAGGTTTGTACTCCACAGGATCCAAATGACTTCAATAAAACCATTAAAACAGCAACTTTATTGTTTTATCCCAGGGCTTTAACTCCTGAAGAAGTCTACAACGTTATGAAATGTCTTTAAATTAAAGTTAACTAGTTATAAATGGATATGCTTTTGTGATGACCTTTCTTTGACCTTTTAGATCATAGGAGTGTTAGTTGATTCTCAATTCTGCTGTGTGTTTTTCCCATATGCACAGTTTCATCTTCTCTATATTATTAAACTTTTTCTAAGTTATGTTTCCAGAGCAGCCAGGTCAATCCTCCAGAGGACTGCTGCTTCCAAACAGATTTTTTTAATTCATTTTCAAGAATCATCTTACAATACCTTCCCTTAGTCACACTTTTTATGCCTTTTTCCTTTTGTTTTCTCTTCTCTTTGTTTCATATACATCATGTGGCTGTTTTCTCTTTAAAGAATGTGTTTGCACTTCCAACTAAGAAACTAAACTAAAGTTTTAATTAAATGACCACAGTCGACCCAGAGGTCGGTGAAATACACACCAACTAAGAGAGATGTTGGGCTGTCGTCCAACATGATGTTCCTGTTCAACAATCTGCTGCTTTCATTGAAGGAAATAAGTTCTAGAAGTGCTGAACATTTAGAAGAATTGGCTGATGTGCCTCCAAGCAACTGGTTTTGCTGACTCACAACCTCATCAGTTTGGTTTCACATACAAAACAATTCAATGTGAACACAGTTTTCCAAGTACACAGACACTGTCATAAAAATGTACCTTTGCACGGACCTCCTCAGCTGAAGAAGCCTCGGTATGAGGGGGGCCTTACATACAGCAACATTAAGGACCTTTTCAGGGGTTTAAGAATCTTTCTCAACCATCACAGGTTGTTTTATTGATTGATGTTAAGCACAGGAACAAACAGACTCACTGATAAAAACTGATTAAAAACCCAGAAGAAAATGTCAGATTTGGATGTAATGTGGTACACATACAGAGACTGATGTGTAAATGACTTGTTTTCCAAGGTAGTGTCACAAGTGACTTAGTGGTGTCAATCACATTCATGTACACGCTGCTAAACGTGCTATTGGCAGAGAAGCCACTCGCCGTTCCAGGAAAACTGTTGATCCGCCGTCAGTGGCCATGCTAGTTGGCCTTAGCATTGGTGGCAGGCTGTGCTGTGGTGAACTAGTTGTAGTGCAGAAGTTGTAGTGCAAATATGTAAAAAACTATTTTTACAAAGGTTACACACTGCAACATGAAATTAAACTCAACACAGACCTTACTAGTTTCTTGAAGGTGAGATCCAGGCTAATGATTGGTTGGAAGATGATTATTTTAAGACACATTTATGGTACTCCTAAACTCATGGTGCGGAAAGCTGCAGGGTGCGGCTTCATACTTCGCCTGGAACCTTTACACCACAACCTTACATTCGTTACATCTTCAATCTGAATGTTGCATCCCCAAAATTCTGGTGCGTTGTCAATCTGCTAGATCTAAAGTAACAACAGCTGTTGGTCAGTTTCCAGTAAGAGAGGATGGAACAGCTGCAGGACTCCTTCTCATCCACCAAACTGCCTAAAAGGCTCAACAACCTGCTGACCATCATCATTTGTTAGACAGTCTGCTTCATGAATTGCAAATGCATGTTTTTTCTTCACCTAAATTGAGACATGTTGGTGTGCTGACCTTATTGTGACGTTTAGGATGTTTGAAAACACATGATAAGCTCACCAAGGTCAAATATGCATTAAGCCAGGCATGAAATTAATTCATAGCAGCAGCTCCACAACAGTGACTATGATGGAGAACATCTCAATGCTAATGGGTGGATTTATTGACCTCCAGAGGCACAAATATGCGCATGTGTGCATGTAGGTTTGTGTGCGACAAGACAACACTATCATGCATGAAAATGTGAGTTTGACTATGCAAGTAAGAGAAAATGGTGTACGGAGTTACCTGTACACCAATGTGGTGTGTGTGTGCTGGGAGTTTGTGCACGTGTCTGAAGGTCATTTATGCTGTCACTGTGTGTATGTTAATGCAGTCCTTCATGCTCGGTGGTGTGTGTATTATAAAGTTCCTACTTCCTTCCCTCTGACTTTATTAAGACTTAGTTATGGATGACTTGGGCTCCTAGTGTTCCTTTATTGTTTCTTAATTCCTTCTACAACACTTCACCCCCAGTTCTACAGTAAAGTGTGCATTATGAACTGTCAGGTGTGTATGGGTGTGCTCATTCTGGCATGTGAGCAAGAATGCAGAGATGGTTCATGAAGTGATGGTTGAGTCTTGATCAGATTTGTTTGCCCTGGAGTTGAATTACACATGAGGTCTGGAGGAATCGTGCATCACCCAGCCGGTGCCTGGCTGTGACGTCTGACAGAGGAGACAAATGAATAACCAACGGAGTAGTCCAAGATCCAAGAAGCACAGACAGAGAGTCAGAAACACCTGGAAATGGGGGCCATTTTTACCATGAAAACAATAAGCAATGCACGCAACACGATGGCCACCATGCACACACTCTGCAAAAAACTCCACTTTCAGTAAGCCAAAGATGAAAATGTACAGGAACCCACAATAACCTTACATATTTTACTCAAGTTTACTACAAGATCCAACCAAACCAAAGATAACATAATTATAGCAGCTGTTGGATTTCTGTAAGGAACATATCTTAATCTGTTCGCGTTACTGCGGGACGCATCACCAGAACCTCAGCAATTAGATCCTGAGAAGTCAAAGAATTATTGCATCTGAAATATAAATTATATTAAACACCACATCCTTACAGTACTAAGTTATATATTAAATTACAAGTGGATGGAAATGGTTGAACATGCTAAAATCAAAGCAATTTGTACGAGATGAATCTTACACAGCTTTTACCGTTAAGCTTTGGAAACCCAATAAAACCCAAAGAAACGTCTGTGTACAAGGAATTTCTATGTAAATGCACTGGGTCAAAATGCAAATAGCATGCTTTGCAATCCTTTCAACATTAAAGGTTAAGAACTGGATGCACTCATGCTGCTTGGAGTTAGAAATCTCTGCCGGCAGCATTTAGAAACAAAGTGGAAAACGCTTTGGATGATAAGTTCATCTTTCTGAATCTCCTTTTTCTGTCTGTGAAGCATGAGGTCAAGTTCAACTTAATTTCACCGCTGGAGAGCCAGGCCAATGTGTTCTCTCTGGTCTGAATAAAAATCCCTTCTGATATATGAGACATTACATTTTCTAGTACAGCAACAACGCAGACATGAAAAATGGAAACTACAAGTTTAGCTGCGCTGAAAAAAACAACAACAAAGGAGTGCAGATGGAGATCTGAGAATGACAAGAAGGAGATTAAACATATTAGCCCAACATGTAGAGCAAACAATACAGCTTAAGGAAGCATGGGGAGATTCAGGGGTTTTACTAAAGGAATTTCAGTGTCTCAACTTGGTAGTAGTTTGTTTTTTGCACAAATTATTATACAGAATACAGAAGATATGTTAGATTAGTGGGGTGGAGTGTATCATAATTCTGCAGTGTATTCTAAATGGGTGAGTCAAACACTGAAGTGAGCATAAACCCAGGTTTGACTTTTCATACAAACATGCAAGTATGGTCAAAACTTAAAATAATATATCCATAGAGACCAGGAATATTACCAATAAATGTTTGGTACAACCTTCGTGAGCTCAGAAATCTGGTTTAAATGTTTAAGTCACGATAACTGATCTTATATGAAATAGCTCATCTTGCTAGGAAAGTGTCTTGTTAGAGGTTTTAGCCAATTTTACATAATCAATATTATTTGTTTCTAGATTGATTTTTATGATTGGCCATTTTGGCATGTTTGCACTGTAACATATCTGCTGATTGTGATATATTGAGCCAGCCAGCTAACAGATCGAAGTGCACAGAGAAGAGCTCTGGAACGTCAGCCAGCAGTCGAGATGAGCAGGGAAAAAAACAGCACAGAGGTTCAATCCTGCCTCAGAACATAAAGGTTAAAAATTACTCTCTCTCTGCTGCACTCACCTTCAATTACCCAGCAGTGCCACATTACGGCCAAACAAAATGACTACCATTAGCCATAATCACCTTACACGCAGCCTAATGTTATGCTGAACTGGACTAGAAAAATAATTGCTTTTCTGTGAAGCTGTGGAAAAACTACGTCCAAAACAGGAAGTGCCGTGTGTAGAAATTAAGCATCCCAACGCCATCTTCCACTGCAGAGAGGCTTGGTACAAAAGTCCTTCAGAAGTGCAGCAAAAATTATCCAGAAACAAATTATTGCCTCACAGACAGCTGCTGGGCAACTCTGACTTTTCACTTTAAAGAATTACAAAAAAATGATCATTTTCCACTCCCTTCAAAACCTTTCTATGTACCCAACAATTTATTAGTTAATGTTATTTGTGGAAAAAGGACAACAGAGCACACGACGCACAGAATCAGAACAGCACACCTGAGTATGTAGGGCTGGACAATGAACCAATTACAACAAATACTGCAACAGACACATGATCAATATCAATAGGTTATATGTCTGAGTGAATATTAAATAATTTTTCCTTCCAGAACTGGAGAATGTAGGCAGAAAAAAAGAGTTTAGTCTCTCAACCTCCCAATGTCAGCTAAGCAAGATTGGTAGAATCAACTAACTCACTAATTCTTTGGTTACCTAGCAACTCACTAATTCTTTGGTTACCTAGCAACTCACACATTCTTTGGTTACCTAGCAACTCACTCTCTCACTCTTTGGTTACCTAACAACAACCTTAGTACCCTGAGCAGCAGCAGTTTAAGGTTTTGCTGCTGTGGCTCATACCTATTCAAAAAGAAAAAGCAATGGCGTTGAGTGAACACAATGTGTGAAACAGGAATGAATATGTCTAATGGGCAGTACTTCAGATATTTGAAACAAAAAATGTATTAATAACTATCAATATTGACCGATATGAAACACTTGATAACACAGTTTCCATTGTGCAGGGGTGTCAAACTCCAGTCCTCCAGTTGCAGTCCTGCAGCTTTTAGATGAGCCACAGGTACAAAACACTGGAATGAAATGGCTCAATTACCTCCTCCTTGTGTAGATCAGTTCTCCAGAGCCTTAATGACCTAATTATTCTATTCAGGTGTTGTGCAGGAGAGGCACATCTAACAGTTGCAGGTCCCTTGAGGACTGGAGTTTGAGACCCCTGTAATAGTGAAACATTGTATTTTGTAATATTTCTGACAAACTACATTTAACTTATTAGCCAGGAAACAACTGACATACTGAAATAAGACTGACAGAAACTATTTCAGAAGCTAAGAAAATACTGAAGCAAAAAATTAAACTGGTCTGAAAAAAAAACAAAAAAAAACATGCAAACAAAAACAGCAAACCGTGCTCTCTACCAGGCACAGTGGATTTACCCGAGCTACTTGTCCCTCTCTCTGATCCTTCAATCCGTAAGTCTCCATCAGCATCATCCTAATAACTTTCTCTCCCAGGTCTGTCTTCCATTAAGCCACTGAAATACGATGCTCCCCGGCACCATTCAGCTTGCTGGCGCTATAATCCATTTTCACTAAGCTAAAAAGGTGTCAGAGCGAGCGCAAAGATAGGACTGCTACTTTCAAAATGAAACCATTTTCATCCAATTATTGGATGTGGAAATTCTGCTTGTTTTAGAGGCCAGCTAGAAAATAACAGACCTAATGGACTCGACAAAAATGTGTTAAGTGTTAAATTGACAATGTGTAAGGATCAATAAAGCTTTCTGTGTAGATAAAATAGATTTATGGCGAGCAACTATGTTTTTTAATTTGTACTTGTTTAAATCATTTATTAGCATATGGGGATAGCATTTCCTTTCTTTCCTAAGGGCAAAAAATCAGGTTGTTTTGTTTATTTCTGTAATTTATGGTCATTTTCAGAGACAATATCAACTTTGTGTGCTTCCTTTTTATAATGAACGTCAGTATGAAAGTAATTAAAGTGGCACAATTAATGAACTCATAAAAACACCAGAATGTTAATGAATGAAAGTTTAATTTGCTGCTGTAATTATAATGCTGCCACTTTAAATTCAGACCTTGTTCAGTTTTATCTTCATTAAAACTCAACTTGAAAGGAACATTATTTTTCATTTTTTAAAAGATGCATTTTTCAGTTTTATTTTCCGACTTTCACCTATTGTTTTGCTGGTACTACTATATTTTCCAGACTACAAGTTGCTCCAGAGTGTAATCTGAATCAGACAAACCTTGTTATAAAGAGGAAAAGACATATACAAGTCGCACTGGACTAGAAGTGACATTCACTTACAACTTGTTAAAAGTACTATTAATAAGCTATGACTATCTTGTTTTTAGCTCGCAAAAAAACTTCCTACTTCATGTCAGTCTGTATGAAATAACATTCAGTCCAAAAAAGTATCATGAAGAGATAAAAAGCAAATGTAAGTCGCAGGCCCTGCCAATCTTTGACAAAAAGTACAACTTCCAGAAAATACAGTATCTGTAACTTCCATCTTGACGCAGCAGCAGACAAAAAATGTAAAAGTTGACATTTTGTACCTGTGTTCAGGAAGCACAAGATCATAGTTCTGTTAGCATCCGTAGTCAGTTGAGAAAAAGAAGGCGGGTTAAAGACCAGCTGATAAACTGTGATTTGATCCAAGCACTAAAAGGACAAGAACGGGTCACCAACCAGAATCTGACCCAAAATTTATATCAGAGTTACCAAAGTTATAAGGCAGCAGGATATGCTGACATGTGTTCAAATTGGAACATTTGTCTCTGATAATATGTTTTTGCTAATAATGATTTTTGAACACTGACAGATCAGATGTCAAGGATTTTATTGACAGAAAGCATCAGTAGAAGTAGGGAAGGAAGAAAATAGTCTTTTGTATTTTTCCTGCTAAAGCATGTGTTTGTTCCAGTCAGAGTTCAGTTTCCATCATTTTGCACTTTTGTTGCAAACAGCTGATTTTTTGTTGCTGTAATGATCAAAGCTGTGTTTTATATCTCTTGGTTTTCAGACCAATTGTAAAGAGAACAGATGGCTCCATTAAAACTTAATGTCACTGTATGAAGATTTATGGCACCAAATTTCTGCCAGTGCATTAATCACTCAAGCATCTTTTTGCATTCTGCTTCATCATACCCTGATGTGCAAATGACACCTGCACAGATAGGTGGGGACAGGGGTGCTGCTAGGAATCTTGGGCCCCCTGACAAAAACATTAAATTGGGCCCCCATGCAGCTGCTGTTACAATGTTTTTAGTCTATCTGACCCATCAAAAGCATGATAATTTTAAAATGCTTGCAACTGTCTTGCTTTCTTTGGTCCAACACTGATAACTAGTAAAATATTTACTGCTCATGAATTTCACATCCAACAGTCTGCATACAAGGAGGTTGTTTAATTTTTTTCTATTAGTTTTAGATACTGAAATGTCTCTCCCCACGAGCAACGGCCAAAAGCAACGTGCAAAATATACATGAAGCAATCCAGACTTCTTAAAAAATGCTTTGTGGTTGCATTTTATTCAAGCTGCAGTATATAACTTTAATAAAAAATATGGGAGAGGACGGGTCAGGAGGGACGAGGGCTAGAGCTGCTGCTGACTGACTCACCTGTTGTTAAGTGGTAAAAGTTAAATATTTGAATATCTGGGTCATTTTTTTCCTTCATTCATTAAATGTTAGTGAAATGGAGGCAAACAGTCTGTAGCTAAGCTAACTATGCTAACTGGTTGAAAAAGTGTCAATTTGTAATCCAGTTTTTCTCCGAGAGGTGGGTAAACTGTGAGATTATCTCTCCCTCTCTCTATTTTTTTTGTTGTTTTTTTTTTGAAAACTTTATTATTTTTCTCAGCAGTATAGTAACAGCCACAGTCGTTCTAGTTTTCTACTGACTGCTGCTGAACACCGTCAAGCTCCAAGCAGGAAGAAAACATTTCATGCAGATCCAGGGAGGTTCAGGGCAAATATGGATGTGTGTTTTTGGTCTGGGAGTGGGAACGGTACATTTTTAATGCTAAAAACAATCTTCAAAAATACAATATGATAAGTTTTGTAATTGACAGGGCCCCATTTTTTATTTTTATTTCTATGAACAAAAAATAAGTAAATTGTGGAGGCCCCCTGTTGGACAGGGACCCTTAGAATTGTCATAACTTTTCTCCCCGTACAGCATCCCTGGGTGGGGAATATAGCAGTAAATCAGCTGAAAATATGAGATCCTCAGAGTTGTTAATGATCCATTTTCCTTCTTTTGCTCATTCAGTCTAGTAGGTTTTAATCAGATTGATAACACATAAAGTTGGTTTATGTCACTGCTTTCTGGAGCAGTACATTTCTGCTCATCAACAACAATACTTTTAGAAGCTGAAGAAAAACTTTTCTTTCTGCTACTTCCCCGACTAACATGAGGGGAAAACAAAAAAGAGGACGAAAAACAGACTTTCAGAGAATTTCACCAAGTTTTAGCCAAAAAAGAAAATGGAAAAAGGGCAGATTAGAAATAATCGACAGTCACTGGTTAGGTTTTATATCTCCTGCTGGTTTTTGTGTGTGAAACTGGGTGAAGTGGGATTCTTGTGTAAAAACCTGGCTAAACACACATGCACACACAGAGCATGTCACACACTTTCAAAGGCCAGAGCCAAGCCTATTGGCAAGAAACTGATCAATCTGTTCAACAGAAGGGAGAGGCAAGATAAAGTGAACAGAAAGAAAGGAGATACCAGAGAATGGTAAAGATATTTTAGAGGGGCCACTTGTATGACTGTAATATTGTGAGCCCGGCTTTACCCCCAAGATTTAAAGGATTATAAGGATATATAGGATATAAGACTATAAGGATTATCATGGGTGTTGGGTTCTGTGGTAGTTCTGTTTCCACTGCAGGTATTAATGTATATTAATGTCTATTCAGTGTTTGAACTATTATAATAGGCAGTTATATTCGGTCTTTGTTTCAAGAAATGCCGACTTCAGTTAGTCACATGTCGTTGTTCATCACTGGAAATACCAGAGATTCACTGGAAATACAGAAGCACTGACTGTTTGTGGGACATCAGAATGAACACAGAATGCTGATGAGCTAAAAACTGTACCACTGAGTTTGATTGGTTTTTAATTATTGTTCAAAAACAAGCGGTTTCTCTTACCTATTGAAGTTGTAGCTGGAACAGGCTCTTTGGATACTTCAAAAAAACATAAAAAAAAGAAAGAGTGGAAACATGAATACCTGATGTTAAACACTATTCACATCTATCTGCTGCCAGGATTCTCAATTTGAACATTTCAATGACAGTCAAATCTATAAATCGTTTTAAAAACACTTTTTGAGACTGTTTGATGTATACATGTTGGAATATTTTGAAATAGTTGAAAGTAGTAGTAGTAGATAGTGAAAGTAATCTGCAGATCCATGACAAATAGTTACAATTTTAAGGAACATGGATTACAGATATATGAAAACCTAAAGTTCAGTGACTCACAATTAAAATATTACATAAGATAAGATTTCAAAAGCCAGAAATGTTGGGCTTCTGAAAAGAGTGTCAGAAAGTATTGAACTTTTCCATATATTTACATTTTTTGAAACGGTGTGTTTGGCGTGTTTTAGCTTGACAAGAACAAAATTAATATTCATGATTAACTACAGCTGGTAGTTTCTCTTTGCCAGCATTAGAAGGATTTATGCAACAGCACCATTCTCATTCAAGTTGAGCTGAAATGTGCAGCTGCCCACATGTACAAGCCAAATGCCTTCTGGAGAAAGGTTTTATATTCACATGAGTCAGAGAAAAGAAAACTCTTTGGACACAAGAGTGTTTGTAGAAGTTAAGGTGAGTACTTCACAAAATGTATGAAATATGATTGTTTGTTAACAGGGTGTATTTCTAAATCTACTTGGACATAATTGGTATAGATTTTGTGCAAATACACAATTATTTCAAGGTAGTTATTAAATTTTACTGTATTTGTATTTGACTCCTCGCTCCTCCAACTTGCATTAAAAGACAACAAATGAACACATAAATTGTTGCTTAAGCATCTACAAAGATTAGAACTGAGCAAAAAAATGTCTGAGTTTACCTGAGTAGTAGGAATTCAGCAAGGATTTGCTCTGCAGCGTTTTGCTTCCCTGCACAGAGAAGGAGCAGGGAGAGGGGGAGGCTGTGGAGGAGAGAGGCAAGAGTAAATATGACAGTGAGGACAATGGAAATTATTTTAAAAAGTGGGGAAGGGCAGAGATGGGGGTGACGGATGTACAGCAGAGGCCAAAAGAAAGGCATGAATGAAAATGGAAATTTTAAGATGAGGTAGAAATGGAAAAAAGGAGAATTGGTGGAGAAAATGCCAGGAAAGAGTTTTACACCAGAGCGACCTGATCTAAAAATCAACAGTCGATTTTCAGACAATTAATAATAAAAACATCAACAAAGGCAGATCAATTTTCAGCTGTAAGTGGAGCAGTTCGATAACATTAATGGCACCTCTGATGCAACCAATATTGAATTTGAAAGCACAACAGTTATTACAGGCCAATGGGCATACGCTTAAATCTGATGTGTTTCTCAGCCTGGGTCAATAATTTTAACTAGTCAAAGAATGAATGAGAATAAAATTGTAAAAACTGGGATGTTAAAAATATATTTTAAAAGTTGGATTTGGATACAAGAAGCTAGAACCTCAGTGTGGTAATACTTGAAATAATTTACACATCTATGAAAAGCAACACCTTGGGGATGTGGATCAGTCTTTGATTAGAAAATGAAACCAAAGCAGAAGTACAAAAATCATCATTAAGTGTCACACATTGTTCAGTAAAAGCTACCAGAAAAATATCCAAGAAGGTCAACGCCATGACTCATTCTGTTACCCAAAGAGACATGCAGTGTGTTAAAGGTCAAGTGACAAATCTTCCAAAGAGCTGCAGTAATAATGACAGAGCGGTTCAGGCGACACCATCATTAATTCGGTGGACTTTTCCAGAAGCTTGTTAACACCATGGATCGCAGTTATCCCTTAAGACATTAGATCCCTCATTAGGGATCATTGATGCAGCTGAAGTACCAGATAACTTGTCGATAGCAAAACCTCCCAAAGCTGTTTAGTCACTGTGCAAGTCAGTCTGCATAGAGCCTTGCTTCTATTAGCTTACTTGCTTAAGAAGCATTAAATAACTTGCATTTATTGCAAGGTATTTCATGTTTTAAATGCGTACAAAATAGTATGCATTATGAATTATTTACTATGTTCTCTATTTACTTGCAAACAAAATAGTAACTTGTAAGATAACAAGCTGAAGAAAATGAAAATCCATGCCTATACTAAACAAAGTGATTGTCACAAAACATAAACTCTTTGGGTGTAGTCTCCAGCGCAAATATATCATTACACTGAAATTAAGACAAAACTTTCTGACAACTAACTTTTCAACAAGATACAGGAGCCTGTAGCAAGTCAATATTTCCTTAACCTTGATTTAAAAAGCATTAGTTCTACTGGCAGATTATTTCAACAAGACACTTGTCCCATGTTATAAGTGTCTTGTAAACTCCTGGACTTTACTAAGATACTGAGAGAAACCCATTACTTAACAAATATTTGGAAAAACGGCAAACGATGAGTGGCTCACGTTAGCAATCTGTTCAGTACAGGAGCCAACGTTGCTTTGGTGGAAAAACAATAAGCAGCTCTAAGCAAACACTTGCACAAGTTCATCCCAAGGATGGGCTGTCCAGCTAGTCACCAATGGAAGACAGAGCAAAGCAGAGACCTTTAGATGGACACATCACATTTTATAATTCTGGTTCATTATGAGAAATTCCTTCCTTTAATTGTGATCAATGCTACCTTATTCCTGCACATACACCATCTCTTCTACACACCCAGACTACTGCAGGTCTCTATAAATAAATAATGTCAGACACACACAGCCACATGTTCAATAAGTTAAAATGAGGTCTGTTGGGAGACTAACTGGAAGATATTACACGCTTAATAAACTTAATAAACTCTGACAGCTAGCCTACACATTTATTGTTCATACTTGCCATTTCGGATATATATATATATATATATATATATATATATATATATATATATATATATATATATATATATATATATATATATATATATATATATATATATATATATATATATATATATATATATATATATATATATATATATCTTTTATTGGTTTCTGACAGCTAATGTGTGACTGGTCAAAAATCTGAAGAGGCTGTTATTAAACTGACAAACCGTAGATCTGTAAAAACCTAGGAGGACTTCATAGTAGGTCTGCATTTAAGTTTTTATGAATTATGAAATATATTCTGGCCAGAAAGAACTTTGAGTGCAGAATGGCATTTCTTTAAATCACTACCAATTTAAGACTAAAAGCAGTTTATGGAGCTTTCTAGATCAAAATGTAGACTTCAAAACTTAAAACATGAATTAAGTTAGTCCAAAACGAGCCTTATTTTTAGTGTTGTGGTGTTTCTGCTGCGTCTCATTCCCAGTTCAACTCAGTTGTCTTTCCCAACAATCCCAGCCTGGAAAGTCCCACCGTCGTCTCCGTCCACATCTTATGAGTTTGTTGCTGCTGAATGTGAGATATAGTTGGTTTTAGTGTATGGTGTTGATAATTACAGGTAATAGTGTTAAATATGTGCATTTTTCCCTATATTTGTATAGCCATTTATTTATTCTAAATTAGTTAATTAGATCAATAGTTCTGAATTGTAGCCACAGTTTGTTTTTTTCATACTAGCCTTATTAATGATTTTATTCTATTCAAATCATTACAGAAAATATTTGACTGGATAACCTCTTAAAAATCAGTCAGAACAGTTTAATTGTTTTTTACTAATAAAACACAGATTTTCATTAAGATAGACTTTTCATGTAAATCTAATTTCATTCAAATTTTTTTTTTTCTGTGCAGAAATAGAGCCACATTGATTCCAGCTGCTCTTTGTCACCAGATCCTCTGTCTCCTTTAGTGTCTCCTCATTCTATTTTCTTAAACTTATTTTTAAATAAATTTCTCTCTTAATATAAATATTCTGTCCCTGTTTCAGTCGTAGATGCAAAATAAGTTTATTTGAGGAAAGTAATGAAACAAAATGTTACAATAAATCAGTTTTTACTGTAAATGAAACATTTTGCTTGAAGAGAAAGTTTTGAATTTGTCTTCCTGCTCATGGATTTGATTTACTTCTAATAAATCACTATATCTCACATTCATCTTTTAATTAATTTCCACGTTTCATACATTTATAACTTTATAAAGATGAATATTTAGTTTAATTGAAATTTTCTCAGATGCCATTTTTATTGTACTGAAATGCATCAATGTGAAAATAATTAAATTCTTGGATAAAATAGAATAACTTTGAAGTTTTGGGAGGTTGACATTACCAAGTACACTCAGTCCTGGTTGCAGACCTTTGGATCTCAGAAGTAACACACCGTTCAGCTGTTCTTACCAAGCACACAGAAATGTACCGGTGTTCTTTTAGTTTTTAGAAACTGACATATCTGCCTTTCTTAGAAGCAGATTCTGTGAATCTTTTGTACCTCAATGCCTCTTATTCTGTTTCCCTCAAAAATTTAAATTACTAACAAAGCTGTTCAGCTTATTATGTAATTAGAGCATATATAATATTAAGTTACAAGCTCTTATTTGAAAAGAAAGTGAATCATCACTTTAAAGAACTATAGATAGAATATGAGCTAAAAAAATCTCCTTGGCATATAAAGGAATTTTAACCAGCTTTCTTAATTAGCTACATTTACGCGTTATTTGACTGACTACCTAGAAATGTCTTCTACTTGCAAAGCTTTTAGAACAGACAGTGAATCTCTCTGTGGGGAGGGCAACTGGGCATTTGTAAAAGTGTTGGGATGCAAGTTTAAAATGTAAGAGAGAAACATGCCTGGCTAAAACTATTGTTCTCTTTTTATTTAGCATTTTATAACGGTTTGCTCAATACTCAAAGCTGCAAGTCTCTTCTTCTGTTCACCAAAATTCAACAACAAAAATCAAGCTCAATGGGAGAAACCCCAGACAGAGGACTGAAGGGCAATGAGAATCAAGCAGGATTGTGTAGGACGGCGGCGGCCAGACTAGCTGCACCCCACCGTTATTTACTTTCCATTTGCTGTACATTTGATGACATCACTTCCCCGCTGTGGGTTATTTAAGTTGTATATTCTGTATTATCCTCCCTTTCCTCCATCACGTCTCTCTTTCTTTATCTCTGTCCCACACTTCTAATACATCCAAAGAAATATATTTTCTCCTGCTTGGTGATAAAATCCCTCTCGCCTTATGCAAACTACCACTGTATGCTAATGTTCCCCAAAAAACAGTCTGACTTTAATACAGTCAGGAGTGTACCTGCATACCAAGAAAAATCTGCTTTGACAGCAATGTCCTGTGAAGATAGCTGGTGACTGGGTGAGAATGCAATAACACAAAAAGGTTATTTGCCCTGTGAGACTCCTTGCAGAAATATTACTGGGTCCCCTTCCCTGTGTCAGCGCTTTCAGTCTCATTAGGACCGAGCCTGGCAGAGTATGCTGCATGCAAGTAAATGTTTGTCCATTTGAGAAAAAAACACTACCAAAGATGAATTACAGATAGGAGGACACTAAGTTGTCATTGTTATGAGTGACCTTTAACTTCATGCAGTTCCCGTATTTTAATCTTTTTATATTTTTTCTGTGGTAGACCAACAAGTAGTTCATTATGGTACAAAATTTCCTAACTCTTCACACCCAGAATGTGCTGAGTACGCTATGCATTTGTATTTAGTATAGCACAACCAAATGCCTTCAAACGTCACATAATAATTAAACTCTGTCCACAATTTAATGTTCTCAGGGTTGGTGTGAATGAAAGTAAACTGAACTGTTCTGTGAAGAAATCAGGGAATTATAAGCAAATATAAATGAACAGACAGCATCCTAAGGTCAACAAAAAGTCTTAAAACCATCCTTCTGATTTTTACATTTACATTGATAACAAAAAGGTTTACCCAGCATTAAAAACTTTTAATCAAAAGTTAATATAAAAACATGCAAAAAAGTTTATACAAAACAATGTACTGTAATGTATAAATGTAGATGAATGAATTTAACCTGAATGTTCAAAATGCAACAAATGCAACAGTCTCAGTCTGCAGTTTTCAGTGCAGGAACAATTTTTGTATGCCAGTGGGGAGAGTTAAGAAGAAGAGTGCAGGCAGTTATGACCAGCATTAAATTGGACCTGTAGCTCTCAAAAGCCAAGTTCCCTCAAAGGCCAGCGTGACATTTACAAGAGAAAAATGCCCGCCTGAGAGCAACTGTCTAATTATACCGGACACACAAATATGAGTAATTTCAAGAAGAAAAATGCAGTTCGTTCTTTTACAAGATGCAATCTGCGAGTGGAAGGGGCAGTTATGTCCCAAAGAAGCACAAGGTGAGATGGAAGCTTGTGATGTACTGCTTTGTCTGCTCAAGTTTTATTTTTAATCAAAACGTATATTAGTTGGGTTAATAACATGATTAATAACTGTGTTTTGAGAACCAGCCAATAGAGGGACATGAACACAGGAAGCTCTTGCTTTTTTTAGATTAATACTGATCCAATATTAATATCTCTATTGGTACTAATACTGAAATAAAATCTAGATTGGGTACCAGTTTCAGATGAATAAAATCAGATCTATTCAGTCTAATTCTATGCTTTGTGCTCTAATTAATGAAATCCTTCAATATTTATTTTACATTATATTTAGTGTTTACTTTACGTTCACCAACGTAGAGAACCTTTTGTTTTCATCAGTTTCTTTATTCTTCATTTTCATTGGCTGTCAGACTTTCACTGACTGAGCAAATTAAAGTTGGGTTGTTTTTACATGACCAAGTCTGTGACACTATTAGTGTAAGTAAGTGTACTGCACTGGCCAAATGAATTTGTAGCTCAATACATTTATGTCTGTGTTTAAAAACAAAAACATGTCACATCAATTCTGTTTTTCTGTATCGGATCGGTACTGACTGATACTTTGTCTCAGATATCGGTACAGGAAGTGAAAGTGTATCGGTGCCTTCCTACTCCTCTTCAGGTTTCTGGAATCATTTACGGATAATGTTCTCCAGATATCCAGATGAGTTCTACTCACTGAAGCCGTTGAGGTCTGGGCTGGACGTGGAGAACGGGTCGTCTTTGTGCAAGGTGCTGACTTTAGTGGTGCTCTTATCAGCCGTGGTGACCGGACCCATCTCCCTCTGCTGGGTGGAGCTGCTCGCAGTTTCCTTCTGCTTTTTGGCCAACTTCCTACAAGCAAAACAAACGTGGAAAAAAATCTAACCAAAGACATGAATACAACTTTGTGAATCACAGTAAGTTATATTTATACACAGAGCGATAAGATTTGATGAGGGGTGAAATGAAGTGAATTGAGCACAGAATGAATACTTAAGGATGAAAGATATGGATACTGCAACGCAATTAATAAAGGACTTAAGATCATCTTTCAATTCCACAGTTTGACACACCAGGATGTAAACAGTTGGCAGCGTTTAACTGTCAGAGTTTGGAGAAAAATTAAAGAGCCAAATGTTGTTATGAGAGTTTCTCAATAAACGAGAAAATTTCTTTAGAATCTCTTTGTAAAGATGAGAGTTTCTTGTTATAAACAGATATAATATTATGTTCCTCTGACTGATTATGACTTGTTAAAGGCCAGAAAGGGACTCACTATGATCCTCCTTCTCACTGTTTCTTCTAGATGACATTTAAAAATCCCAAGACTTATTGCTGTTTTACTGTTCCGACCTTTCTTATTTAAAAGAGAATATATTTTCTCATTTTAACAGGTTTTACATCTTGTTACAACGGCAAAGTTTCAGTGTTTAAATGAGATATCGCTCCTAACTTTACTGCAAAGCTGTTGCAGCTGAACTATTACGTGAAACTGTCATCTAGTCCCCACCAGATTTTCACATCACAGAGATTAATACACACGTTTTGTTTTTTCCTGACGAAAATAAAGTCTAATTTCAGAAGCTGTGACTTTATGTACCTCATCACTTTGCTGTGAGGAATTTGGGCCTTCGTAACAGTACGTCAGTTTATTGGGATTTGCCAGAACTCATTTTTGTGCCACTTTCTGAAGGAGAGTCCAAATCCCTCGAGTTCCTGTCACATTGTGGAAATGCTCTTACTGTCAGTAATAAACAGCCTTGAGTTCTGTTTTCGGTCATCTTCAATTTGAGTTCAAACATTTCCATGATTATTTAGAATAATTTTCCAACCACATTTATTCCTGAAAGGCGATGATTCCCCGTCTTTCCTCCACTTTTATAAATATGTTGGGCAGTTTTGGTCACTAATGATTTAAATCCCATTATATAGACCGACATCAGTTCTGCCACCACGATTACATAAATGGTTGATGGTTGAACGATAATCACTCGTGCAGTGATATGCAGTATGAGGCTCGTGCATTTTGCTCACATAAATCCTGGTTGCTACCTTTTTGTCTGGCTACCTGCACAGAAACTGTTTCATGTTTGCAAACAAATAATCTCATTGTAGAGTCTAATAATCAATCATGAAAGCTGTGATTATTTTTGCTTTTGTTAAAGCAATTAGAACAAAAATGGAAAGACGATATGATTCACTGTTGAAAGGTGACCGTTGTGACACTGTTGCTCTTCCAAATTGAGACGTTTTAAAGTAATTATGTTCCAGTCTTTTGCTGGCGAACTTAGATAAGCCTGAAATTGCCAAATGATAGTATTAGTATGAGAATGAGATTTTTTAGGTAAAAACACTGACTGGTCGGTATGAGAAGAAAGACATTCTTATTTAGAACATTTATACATCTAAACCCAGCTGTACTAGTTAGATATTGCTTTTCCCTCAATGCCTGCATGTCCCATGTGTTAGTCGTTTACTGATTAACATTTTACAGAGTTTGATGATGCTTCAGGTTCAGAAACCATGAAGGAAATCATGCTGTAGACATCAAAGTTGAACCCTGCAAACTAGACAAAAAAAAAATTCATTTCGTCTTGTGTGAATTGTCTTGAAAAGTCAGAAATACTTTGAGTCTAAAAATGCTGGAAGTGATAATTAGTGCACTTCATCTTAAAAGAACTTTGCTTCTTCAGAAAGCTTTGAGCCAGCCATGTAAATGAACTGCCTGTTCTGTTTTGTTCTGCAGTTTGACTCATCTCTTGGACTCAAATCTTCTGCACATTTCCAAACTTACGACGTCGTGAGAAACCCGCATGGCTTCTCATATGCTTCAGGGTCTGGTAAAACAACCAGCACCATCTTTGTAGTCACAAATAGAATATCTTCATGGACTCGTTGCAAGCATTTTGTTTGACAGGGAATTCAGACAATATTATGAAATTTTCATTAACAGGGTTCATTTTCTACTTAGATGTCGAAGTGTTGATGACGTTAAGAAAAGTTTTAACGTTTCTACTTGCTGCACAAGTCTTGTGCTGAGAAAATTTTCACAGATTTGCATCTAAAACTACGAGACTATCAATGAAACACGTTCGGCAGGTTTTCTTTTGTAATTTGTGCTTTAATGAAATTAACTTATGTGGAATGCACTGTAAGACCTTTGACTTGTAACAGAACTTTGATGCTATTAGGAAGTAATTAGTTGGTTTCTTTGCCATGAGTGATGCTGTGGAAACAATAACAAACACTGATCTCAGTGAGGTTGTTGAGTATTGCTTCTGTTCTGACCTGCTTGAACTATTTTTAACCCAAATACTCCTTCATATTGCACATCCACTTCTTACAAAAGGCAAACTTTAAATCTATTCATAAACATAGAGATAGAAATGCAGTTTGGTCTTTGCTGTGGGTTAATTTGAAATGTAAAACCAATGAATAGGAAGCCAATAACATTAAATTTCTTCATCTTTTCACATTTCAATAAATCCTTTACTCAATAGTACTGCAGTGAAGAGAAGCTCTCTGTAAGTTTAATTTCAAGGCAGTGACATTATTAGATTCTTTTAGTCTTGTTGAATAGGTCTTCAGACTTTCTGAAGGTCTTTCAAAGTTTTTCTTTGGAGTTTGCGTGCTGTTTTACTCGATACTCAAGTGTTAAATGACGACTTCAACAGTAGAAAAATTAGGAAAAAAATCTACAAGCACAGCACAAAAGAAGTTTCAACCCTGAAAAAATGGAAGCAATTAAATATGTATGAGTTGATATGATAGAGATTAACGCTCAGACTCTCAGCTTCCCTGTCCCATTTTTCACTAAGTCATTCTTCAGAAGAACTGCGCATGTGAAACTTTAGTTTCTGTTTGCAATGAGAAAAGGTTCACAGGTCTGTGACTGGACCTGGAAGTGTGGACTGAATTCTGATGGATCTGACATGTACAGACAATTTGTGTAGCTAACGGACTAACTGACCGTAAACTAGCTTAGTGTAAATGGTGTACTTGTGCACAAACAATTTATAACACTTTTTTACAACTTATTTTACCTTTCATAGAGTTATATGTTGTTTGTCTCAAACTTTGCAGAATACATCATGCACAATGTAACATTACATTTTAAAATAAGATATAATTCAACATAACATAATAAATTAATACAATTGGAACTTTAATGTGTTAATTTCAAATATTTAATTACCGTACACAGATTTTAGCGCATTAAAAATTGCATTGCGTTTAATAATTCTGGGTGGAACTGTTGCATTCATGTGTTCCTGGTACTCCCGTAAACCTGACGCACAAGCAGCATCCACAAACAGCAAAGGACGACAAAACCATTTCTCTTGGCTGACTGGGGGTTAGTTTATGGTTCAAAAAAATGATCTGATGGGATGCTGGTCGTTTTGTTCAAGTTGTTCTCATAGAAACTAGCAGCTCAATGCTAAACATGCGGCAGCAGCACAGGAGGCGCCAATGCTGATGTCAGAGTCCACAGTCCACATTTTGTTTTTAAAAGTATGTTTTCAAATTCACATTAAAGAAAGATTTGAAAGCACTTTGCACCAATCTCATGGTTGAAAACCCGAACAGATTTAAACAATAAAATCTCTGTTTATTCAATAATTTAGCAGCAAAATTAGTTTTTTAGTTGAAAATGTGGCTTATTTTGTCTCTAAACTTCTCGATTAAAATGTGAATATTTACAGACAATGCAATTATTGGAATTAAAATGTTAATCAAGTCTCAAGACTAGTAATGTATAAAGACATTATTTGCTGCATAATTTCTTTTGACATTTGGTGAGAGCAGAATAAGAGAAAAAATACCTCCTTGAAGTGACACCCAAACATTTAATTTCTGACCTTTATTTTGCTGCTAATAAATTTTCAGTCACTTTCATAATGCTAAATATGAGCTAAATCTGTTTTTAGCACCAGAGCTCTGTTTTCACACAGAAATTGCTTTTTTTAAAGATCAGAATTTCTTGAAACATTTTAAGCTTAAAATTTAGGAATCAATATAAACAAAATAAAAATATTCTGTCCTCTGTCCACTAAAAATCCTAGCTGCTCAGAACTAATCCAACAAATAGCGAAACTTTATTTTTATCAGCACATCAACACATTTTTCTGACTTTAAAGGATTGAAAGAGTCACAAATGGCAAACAGTGGACTCTGTTTTTGTGCATAAGCATCGATTCTTGTACTGGTGTGTGTTTCTAGAGGCAAATATTTGAGCTCCTCAGAGCTGTGTGTGCTGGACATTCAGTCTTTTCGCCTCTGAGTGTTGCACGTGTTGGTTGTGTCGGGTTGCTGGTCCACGCTGGGCAGTGAGTTGGCGTGTTCCTCTGTGACTTATCACGATGCCGCCTCGTTGCATGTGTTTCTGATGGAATGAGCCGTCTCTGCAAAGCCAGTTCAAAAAGGCCAATGCAAGACAAATGTATTTTGCACTGCATGGGATGATTGAGACATAAGATCTTACTTTTCAAGAGCAACCTCAGCTAACTTTAGTACTACAGAGTTCCACTCTACAGGTTATTCAGTGAATTTTAGAAACTTGATAGTTAAAACAAAATTCTCTCTGTTCTTTGTTTTGTGTTTTCTTTCTGGCCTCCCTTAGAGATTGAGTGGGTTAATGAAAGATTACAGTGGCTGTATTTTGAACCTGAATGGATGTGCATTGTCAAAGACCCCTTGGTAATTTCAATAACATGAACAGATCAACAATATTCTGAGTTTCCTGGGTTATTAGGTTTTTCTAAAAACCCCTGCATGCTCACAGGTCAGTATCCACAGATTTAACTATTCCTAGATTTTTCTATTCTCCATGTAAATCCAAATTATTTGTCAAAAATTCACATATCCACTGTATTTGTAAAACAGCAGTTTAATTTCTTTGCGCTGATTAGCAACACCTTGTTTGGATTTAAAGTGACAAGACACCTTAAAACTGCTCATTCTGAAAGGAGCAGAATACAATGTTTTGAACATGTTTTCTATCGGCAATGGATCTACCCAGCCTGTCATCATAGACAACCTTTAAAATACAAATATTCAAGTTGTTTGTTGTTCAATTATTTCACCCAATAGAAAATTGTGTAGACTGCCATTTAGAAGCATTTTATTTCTAATAATTATTCCCACTTTCATCAGATAATGAAGTCTAAATGTAAAATCTCTTTTGACAATTTTTCTCCAACTTTTGTCCAAAACATCATAAACTGATCTGGTTGTTTCTATCGGTTCATTGCTAATATCTGTAGTTTTGCTGAACAAACAAGCTTTTGCCACATCATGAGCTGCAGAATCATCCATTCTGAACAGAGCAGGCATGGTGGGTGTGTGTATTCTTGTTTACTTGCAGATGTTTATGCGGTGTGTGTGTCTGAACAGTGAGATTGCTCGCACGCTGATGCTTTTCTCTGTATTATGAGAGAATATAATAATCTGTGCTTGCAGTGCACTTTTTCCTTTGCTGATCTTTTTGGTTTTATGAGGTGCTTGTTCTGCTTAAATGATTGTGAATGCTGGTGTGTGTGTGGGGGGGGCGGTGTGTGTGTGTGTGTGTGTGTGTGTAGCGTGTGCACGCCAGCACAACATTGTTGATCCCTCCAAAGGTCAGGAAGCAATAAACGAGAGGTCAGCTTTGGAAGAAACATCTCCTTTATCCCTATCAATCCTTCGGCCCACGGTATACTGGCAATAATGTCTGTGTTGGACCAAAGCAATTATTCATTACATGTATGACTGTGCAAAAGTCTTAAATCACCTTCATTTTCTTTGAATTTTCCTTCAAAACACTCAGCCATTCTTATGATAGTCTCACTTGAACTGTTACATATTTTGGGGGGGCATTTGGTTGTTTTCACTTCTTATCTCCACTCCTTAAACATATTATGACGCTTGGCACAAACCTGATCTTTTTAGAAATTGGGCTGTTCAGACTTCTGTGAAAAAATTAATATAGTTTGTAAAAAAAGTGGATTTGAGTTGCATTTTTGCCGGCTGCGAAAATGTAGTCAGAGTCAATCCGAAGAAAGTCTGGAGAACCAATCAGTCAATTCGACTTTAATAATATAAATATTTACACAAAAAAATATTGGTCAGATTTAAAGGTTGAAAACAAACCTTCTTCCAAAACATCTTCCTTCTAATAAAATCAGGTTTAATCCTAATATTTGAGAGCCACAAAACCTACTCTATGATTGGGGCCAAACTGTTACGGGTGTCTATTCTTGACTGTCTGACTGCACTTTCACTCTGAAAGGTAGGGAGAAGAAGAAAGGCAAGTGATCCAGAAAGAGAATCGGGGACATAGAAACGGAAGAGGTAATCAGTGAAGTGGTAAAAGCAACAGGCAACGTCTCAGAACTTTTATGGAAAAGACTTTCTCATTATCGTTCCCATTTTTTCCTTGCACTTCTTCCTATCACACATTTATCCCAATAATGGGCTCGTTTAAATGACAAATCCCTCGTATTGTAATTTGCAATGAACGGGACATAATCCTTCTTTAATGAATATCACGGCGGCAGTTCATTAACCGCTCAGGTTACCCCACCGGGCGCCGGCCCGACCGAGAGTCATGAGCTACTTGTGCGCCCCCGGCGACGCTAATTGCAGGCTGTTTGATGTGTCGGTAATGAGAGATGTGTGGTGAGGGAACGTTCAAAACCATCAGGGAAAGCTGCGCCGTTCCCCTGATGGGTTTAAGAGCAGTTTTGGTCCCCAGAGACACGAGATGGGAGGAAATGAAGTGAAGCAGAGCAGAAGTACTCATGAAACGGGTTAAAAAAAATCAGCTTTTAAATTGTTTCTTATGTGATGTATGAGACGTCAGGAGCACTTGAGGGGTTCATTTCCCAAAAGCCGTGTTTCCATTAAAAAAAAGACTCATTACTGAAGGTTATTCATTTTACAGAATAAAGAGACTTCCTTATTTTATGCTTAATTGTATAGGGTGAAATGACGTAGAATGAACCATAACGATTTGGGATTGTTTCATTTGAAGTGAGTTCCTTTTAGATTAATGCATCAATATTAAACCAGTGGAGCAGTCTGCAGCTTCCTGACCCAGCTGCTGCCTCAACAGTTCACACTGAGAAAACTCACATTAACCAGCAGGGCAAACAATGACTACGTCAGAACAACAAGGTGGCTTCTGTGGATTTAACTTCCCTCTGAATGTATGAATGGCTTACAGACAAAGATGTGTGCATTTTCTGTTTTCAACAAGATTCTTAAGGAAAAAATTGAAAACTTGCTTCAGAGAGAAAATGTAAATGTTTTTCTATCCAGAACAAAAAAGGAAAACTAACAATAATTTTGGTTGTCTGGTAGCACAGGACATCATTAAAATTTAAAGCACCATAAGTCAATATGCAATTATACAGAAGTCTCAATTTTTTCTAATTTACAGTGAAGATATGAAGACATAAAGAGTCTTCATTTAATTTTAGCCAATATTTACTTTTTTCACAAAGTGCCATTTACTTTCCACGGCTCTAAGAACGGTGTACCTCTAAGAACGGTGATAAGAGAAAATCCTGTAAAATCCAAAACGGTTTCTAATGTACGGAATAATGCATATCAAGATATATTTGGTGTTTAAACTATTAAACAGTTTTAAGCATTTTAGAGAAGTCATTCAAGGACAGCAGTCGTCCTTAAACTGTATAAAACTATGCAACAATTCTGGAAAAATCCTTAGACTTCTAGAAAGAAACCAATTTAAAAATTAATCCAGTTATACTGCCTTGCTTGTGCATATAAACTCCAATGTTGCTTATGTTTAATTAGGAGCTACGTGATTGATCCTTTGCTCAATTAAAGCCAAGTGTCTTGAATGTGGTGACCAATCAGAAGAGAACAGGTGAGACTCCGAAGTCTCTGCCCAGATATTTGGTTTGAAAATAAAATACTCAAATCATTTGTCTTAGTAAATATTAAGTCGTCATTCTTGTCCAGGTCAAGTTAGAACAAGATGATGGTTGAAAACCCATCAAGAGATTAATAAGTTATCAATACTCAGCAATTACATTTATGTTGTGAAAGCAGGTCTAGATGCTATTCACACGTCAACCATATGAGGGGCAATAAATGTTAGAGGAAAGGATCTTCAAAGTCCTAAAAACTTGGCCATTGAAATCTGTGTCTATTGTTCTGTTTTTGCTTTATCCCACAGCAAAACAAAATCTCTTGGTTGCTAACTTTACTCAAAAAATTCAAAGCTAATCAGAGAAATCATGACTTGACAGGACAGATTTCATTTGTAATCCTTTATGTTATTTTTTTCTGTAAATGGTGGCAATCAAGTTACTTTGTCCTGAGTGCAAAAGCACAAAGGAGAAATATGTTTTCTTTGTGACTAATGTGGCAAGAGCCGATATTGAGCCGTTATTCCTCTCAGAACAAATTCGGTTTTCTTTTGGAGTTTCTTAGATATGCGTTTTGTTCTTGTTTTTTACCAGGTTTTCATCAAAAGTGAGAGTATTTCACCTGCAGCTTGACCATCACTGTTTCATCAAAAGAGAAAATATGAACCTGAACAGGGAATTGCATTCATTTCAGTCGGTGCTCGTCGGATCCACAGGCCGACCCGGAGGTGTCCAGTAAAACAAGGGGAGCAACATTTGTTTCACTTGTCAAGGAATTGGCAGAAAGTCCTGTATTATACTCGGGCTGGCCTCAGCCAGTCGGCTGGCAGCTGGATAACTCAAATAACCTGGAGCCATCCCCTGCTAGAGTCTGCAGTTAGACAGGCAGTCAGTCACCTCAGGATGACAGCAGTAGCTCCAGAGGAGGCTGCAGGCGAAACCCAAACAAACTTTCATCTGAGTATCACAACCCAGACAAGGGAGGACGAGATGGAGAGCTACAGGCCGTGGTGAAGAGAGGAACACACACACACACACACACACACACTACAAACACACTGTAGGCATGCATCAGCCTGACACATTTAAATTCCCCCCTCATATGATGGCTCCTCAGGCTACCCCTGTAGATGTGAATGTAAGTGTATTCACCTGCATTTAGATTTATTTAACAGCATAATTAATCATTTTTGCTTTATTTAACTTGACTATGGATTCATAGAAGCATTTTTTTCTATTCAATTATCTTCATGGTATAACAGTATTACAAATGGACGTCTTGGTAAAATAATGGTTAAATAAAAATAAAATAGAAGTAAACACTGCAGTATGGCTATCTGCTGTTAAAGTTACAGTGGTAAGAATTTGCTTAAAGACAAAATATTTTTTTTTAAAACTGCAGTGAACTGTTGTATTTAGAAGTGGAGAGTTTTTTTCCACATTCAGTCAGATTCTATAAATTTAAATATTTGTACTGATAAGACTCATTTGTCTGATTAAAAATTGACATCCTTTAAGCAGGTATTAAACCTACTTTTCTTTAAGCTTGCATTTCTGTAGTGTAATTAAATTTTATTGTCATGTTTTCATGTAATCCTCATAATTAATGCGATAAAAGCCTTTAAGAATCTGTTTGTAATGAGTTATTGAATGGATCTGAATAGACAGGGAGATTTTCCTTTTGTGAATTACAAATAGATGTAAGACACTAAACTTATTTAATTTATTTATTTTTTTCTTTTTGCACAACTTAGAGTTTTGAAGATGCATTTAGTTTTACTCCTATTTTTGAGTAAAAGAAGTTAAATCCTCGTGTGTTGCTTAAAACAATAAAATAATGGTGAATTCAGCAAAACCAAGTTATCCAGGAAACGTTTGGGGTGAAGCTGATGGTAACAGTTAAAATGATCCTTCATGTTGAAACTCACTCTGCATTACAACTTGTTATTACCCCTCCATATGTTTCCCTAACATAGTTAAAGTTAAATCGGAGCATCAAAATTCCAAATTAAAAACAATCTGTTGGATGCTGTCACTCCAGATGTATCAGTTTCTCTCTATGAAGGAGCAGTTTTAGCTGCTGCCAAAGAGCCTTAGGGGAGCTGCTTTAGGAGAAAGTTTGGCCAGGCAATGATTTTTCCACTTAGTTAGGACTCACACCAGATTTAGAGAGAGTTTTCCAGGCCTTTGAAGATGCTTTGAGAAGCAGAGATTCTCTGCAGGGATTTTCAGGGCAAAAGAGTGCAGACGTGCACACAGGTAAGCACATAAATGTGTGTGTGTGTGTGTGTGTGTGTGTGTCATTACGTGCTTGTGCATGCCTTAAGACAGCTATAATAGCTCTTCATTAGAAGTGGTTAATAAGCAGGAAATGGCCACTTGGTGAAGGAGATAAGAGTGAATTACATTGACCTTTTAGGGTGAGACTCTTTAAGAGGCAGGGCATGCAGGCGATCCAGAGGAAGCTGAACGCAAATGTGTGGAAATTATCACAATAGTTTTACATATAATAAAGAAATGATATCATAGGACAAACAAAAATAATAATACAAGTTTAAAACACATTAGCCTGCAACAAAAATATAGTTTGTACTAAAAAGGTTTTAGGTTTTTAACCTAGTCCTGAATTTAGATCAAATAATTTTAAAAAACAGATATTGAAGTATTTCTCAAATATTGTGGGAAACAATCCAGTCGTGTCGTTATTTCTTTATATTTTTCATCAAAGCTGCCAATTATTGTTTAAAGTGATCTAAAATCACTTTCCTAGCAAAATAAATGAAAGTTCTCCTGAAAATACTGGGCAGCTAAATGTTCATGAAATGTGATATCTATGGCTATATATGCCCTTAATTCTTGGAGGAAATAAACAAACACACATAACCAAAATAATATGGTGCTGAATTGGTGAGAAGGAAATTGACCAAAGTTTTTCTCTGTGACCTAATTAACTTGGTTCAGTGTTTTCTGTGTGGATTCAAGGTTAGTTTCAAGGAAAGAGCCTTTTGTTTGGTCCCCAGGGAGAGATCTATCATCCCAAAGTCTCTGGAGTATTTTTACTGAAGCAAATACCTTTACAGGCCAATCAGAGCTTGAGGTTTTCTTTACCAGTGCACAGTAAAGAAAATGTAACTTTTATAAGTAAATACATTTTTTACATATTTGTTGAAACGGTCACCATGTCATGACAGTATGGTAGGAGAGAGATAAGGGAAAAAAAATAAGGAGGTGGGTTTTAATGCTGTAAATCACCCTTCATGTGGCGCTGCTCATTCCCTCTGTCTCTCTTCCGTTGCTCTGTGGTGTGATGCAGCTGGAGGAGCCTGCAGTGAAGGCTCACTACACCAATGATGGCGGATAAACGGTTGTTTCTCCACCATTAGCACAGTTAGCAGCACATACCTGAGAGTGATTGACAGCACTAAAACCCTCCTCCTGGCTCTGATTGGTTGTCTTTGACTCGGGAGCGGAGGTGAAGGAGTTTGATCTTTTCACAGATTCTCCGTCTCCTATTTGTTAAAACTGTCACTACATGGTGACAATTTTAACAAATACTTTTTAAAAATATATATGTAAAATGTGGTTTACATGCTGCAGGTTTAACCTAAAGGTAGGTTTTGTAAAAAAAATAAAAAATAAAAAATACATGCAAAATGCAGAAAACCTCAGTGAAAATGTCAGCAAGTGGATGTGATGTTGTAGATCTGACAATACTTGAGTTTTTTATCCCCCTAAAGTGGGAAAATATATTTTCTTACACAGATTACCTTCAAAAAATGGAAATATGTATTTAATCCTACTTTTGCAGAATCTTGCAAAATTGTAAAATATGCAAAACTAAATACCCTGACATATTGAGAATAAACTTCTCAATTTCTCCAACAAATACATTTTGAGACATTAAACTGAGATGTAATACTAAGTGGTAGTTTTACTGATGTTCAAAGGTGTTTTTGCAATAAGGATACAGTGTTTGTCCTAAAATATGAGAATATTTTAATCATTATTATTCATTTAGAAAGTCAAGTGTGGTGAAAGCTCAACAGGACAAACATTTCAACAAAAAGAACGTACGATGGGCTGAGACAGCAGTAGTTCCTGATGTGAAGTCTCTACTTACAGGTAATAAGAGTAGGAATAAGCATGTCTTCTGAAGCATGGTGAGGTGAGGCCGATGATGACAACAGAGCAAAAACCCAGAAGAAGACAAACACATTGGATTAGTTCATGATTTGAGTGAAAAATAAATCTGTTAGCCTACACAAGCTAGGGATTTAGTTTCTTTGTGTCCTCATATTTACTCCCCACTTTACTTTCCTTACTTTATTAAAAAAAAAAAAAAACTAAATACATTTTGCAGACCCTGTTTAGTTATCTAGATGTAGATATTTTGTATTTATTGTAATTTTGAGTTTTACAACAAAGTTAATATCTGAAATGATTTGCTTTGTATTAGTTTGTTTTGTATTGCTGAAATGCAAAACAAAAACAAAATTTTCATGTTGTTAATCTTACAAAAGTCTTTTCTTTAGTTGAATTTAAGCTAAGAAAAGCTGTGACGACCTCAGTGACAGGAGAGTTGTTGGGTTAGACGGCCATTTTGAAACTTTTTAAAGTGCTGCTGCCCAATGATGTAATGAAACCACCACATCATTCAGGTAGTTGTTTGTTTTGTTTTTTACACACGTTGTCTTAATCTTTAATAAATAATGAATGCCTGTACACACTCAAGGTTAGATTTGAAAGAATTAAAATTGTATATCTTAAGTGATTGAGTAGAAAGACCTTTTATCTCTCATCCTAAAAACTTCTTCAGAACTGAAGATTTTGGATGAGGGGTGAAACATCTTCAAAAAGCAAGAGAAAACGACTAATTACCTTCAACTTAAACTCCTGTTTGACCAATAATCTACACTGGCATTTAAAAAGGTATCTCATGTTTATAATAACTGCATATCTAGTTGTGTGCAAGATTTCCAACCATTTAGTAACAGTTGTGCAACAAAAAGGCCTCCACAGGCACAGCTGTGGCCTCCATCACCAACTGGCTGATTTGTTCAGACAGGAATGGGAGAGAGGCTGAGTGAAGACGGACAGGAGAGAAATGGATGCAGAGAACAAACAGAAATGAGGAGGATTTATCAGTCTGATGAAAGGTTGACGTCATGGCTGTACTGATGCTGTAGGTTTGCTTTAAAGAACTGCTCCACAAAAATAAGTCTCAAGCAAAAATGTACTGTTATTTTGACTTGTTTTTAATGGCGTCCCACCCCAACGTGCACCGTTCGTCCAATGAGGTGCCAACGACTGGAACAAATAACACACATCCACACACTCACACTTCACAGGCTTTGGATGGTGTGGAGGGACGGATGTCCAGTAGGAATAAAAGGATCAATATCTGCATTCTTGCTTTAAGTGACGGTAACCATCTACAACTACAGGTTGCTTCTTTCTCTCTTTGGAAAGGAACAAATGGTTGAAACTTAATAAAGTGGTCAAAGAAGAAAGTAAAAGAAAAGGCTGACATGCAAATTCTTACAGGCTTCACACACAAACACACACAATTTAACAGACATGCACTTAAACACATTTGCAGCCCACCCACTGTTCACACTGCACTCTTTTCAAATGGCAGATGCACACACAGTCATAACCATAACCCTTTTTAGGGCCTCTGCTGACATTGTCCTTATGATATTAATAAAATGCAGCGTGCTAGGAGCCGGGCTGTAAAAGCCACTGCAGTTAAAACTCCCCATAAATATTAATAAAGTGTAAAAAAAAAAAAAAAGCTCGGCAGAGAGACAGTGGAGACGTGTTTGTTTCTGTGTGACATTTAACTTTCTATATAAAATCAGATCGTGTACATCTTCATTTCATTGCAGCTGTGTGAGTTAGGCTGCTCCAGTACAGGTGGAACTCTGCTCAAGTTTGTATTACAAATTTTCAGCAGTAAAAAATCTTTGTACCACAAATCTTCCTTCTGTTGGTGTATTACTTTTCAGCCATTATGCAGCAGACTTAGTGCTCTGTTGTGGACCATTGTCCAGCTTAAGGCAAAGGTCACATTGATGACCGGACATCGTCTTAGTCCAAAAGAGCAGAAACCAAGGATTCATCAACCTGTCCAGGTCCGGAAAGGGGAAATCAACACTATGATCGACGGTCGGCATCATCTCTTTTGAAATGCTCTGTCAGTTTCATACCAGACGGACCGGGACACACACCTTCCCTAAAGGTCCACTTTTGCCCCACTACTCCACAGAAAAATATTTTTGCCGTTATCCTCATTTTCCAAGATTTGTCTTTGTGTTCTTGATGGTTAGCGATGATTTTAGCCATTAAGCTCCCATTAAATGCTGTTTTTTCCAAACCTTTTCTCATTAAAGAATCATACGTACTGACCTTAACTGAGGGCTGCAGTGTGTCTTATGCTAGCCCTGGGTCTTTTGAGAGTCGGGTCAAAGAGGCAGAATGTCTCCTTTTCACATTTGACCAAGTTGCTTTGGCTATTTTTTTCCACCTAGTAAATTAGATCCTTTTTTTAACAATGAAACTATTCTCTTTAGTACTCCCTCATCCTCTTTGCACATGAATAAAGCTTGTTTTTCTTACTGTAACTTTAGCTTCAATTTGCAGAACAATTGCTTGCAAAGTGAGGAACATAAACTATTATAGGCCAATGCAAAGAAATAAAAATAATTATGGCCCAAAAAGCTCAGAAATTTTGAGAATAATTTCACATATTTACTATGAAAAGAAAAGATATTATCTGTTGTTGAAAAGTCAAATTTCACAATTAAAAGGAATAAATTGTGATATTATAACTCAGATATTCTCGAAGCCAGGTTCTACCACCTAAACATTTGAAAACATTCCAATTTCTAAATTTATCACTTCAATGCTAGAGGACTTCCATAATTCTTGTTGAAAATATCTGATTTTATAATGTCGGTATATTTTTGAGGGGTTTCTTTGTTCTTTTTACAAATTTCAGAAAATATTAGGTTTAGTATTAAATCAAGCTTTAAATCAAGAAAAAATTGGGAGCATTTTTTGTGAAATATGTTGAATGTTGAGATCAGAGGAATATAAATGCTTCTGTTCTTGTAAAATTTAGAATTTTTTTAAACAACGTATGTCTTCATTGTCAGTTATTTTAATCCACCTATCCAAATTGGACCTAATACTTTGTTGTATCCGTCTGTGCCAAAGAACACATAAAAAATAAGATAAGATAAAATCAGCCAAATCAAATGAACGGAGAGTTTGTCATCCGTCCATTAGACTCAGTAGAGCCTGAAGGTTTCCTGAGGCCTCCAGCATGAACAGAACTTCCAGAACCTCTGAACCATCTCAGGGTGGAACATGAACGGCGTCCATAAGCTGGTCGTTAAAAATGTGAAGCAAACCTGAACATCCCAACCTCATATCAGGACTGCTATCCAGTACCAACAATAGTGTGACCTTTGAACTCATTCCTGTATCCCGGTAGAGTTCAAGCACATCAGGATGTGGTGAGGATCTGGGCCTGTTTTGGGATCATTATGGGATGCTGCACCTTTTGAGATTTGTATGAAATGGTAAGAAAATCTATTTGCATAAATATCAGCATCGTAATTTCCTTCTCAATGAAGAACATCAGCTAAAAAAATCGCAGTTTTACTTTAAGATGGCAAATAATCTGGAGAGATGCAGCAGAACAGGCAGAACACTGAGGGCCACCATTGTTGCTGTTGTGTTTGATTTGCATTTACATAGACATGATTTACATTATGTGTCCAATATCTCTGAAGTCTGTCATGTAACCTTTGCGTTTTTGTCTGACCAAAACGCGGTTGCCATGTAAACGAGAAGCCAAAAGGCAACAAGTTGATTGTGTTTTACTGTTCTGGCGTTGTGTAAAGAGGCCCTGAAATATTTTCTTTTCTAACCGCAGTGTCAGGATGTTGGTCAGATCCTGAAGGGGAAACACAAACTTTCCCTAACAGCCATCCATAAATCGGTGGGTCTTTTCAGAACCCACAGACTGAAGCAGAGACAGAAAAAGCAGAGCTGTGATGGACATATGGAAATCACTCCATCCACATACAGCATTCTATGTTTTTCTTACTCTGTTTGGGTGCTGATTTCATTTAAACACACTTCGTCCCTCTCGCAGACTGCAGTTCTTTTCTTATACATATGGATGACTTCTGCTGCAAACAAATTTCCACACTGATAGGATGGCTGCAGTTTATCATAGGCTGATATGAATACTATCAGCTGAAAAACATGTAAACACAAACATCATGTGCACTTTGCAGATGTTTCTCCTGTAATATTAATGCTACATGAATATGTCAAGGAAAAATATGAAGAAAACTTTAATGACTAAGCTGAATGTGAAATATTTTTGCCTGCTAGACAAGAAAATGCTTTCAATACAAAAGGCTGTGCTCCAAGATTGGCAGATATAACATCATGTTATGTGAAGAGTCAATACTTCCAACGTTGACTCTTCTTCTTTTTGTTCGGCTTTTTAAGAACTGACCACAGGTTCTCCATCGGGTTCAGATCTGGGGAGTTTCCTAATTCCTCCGGTCCTCTGATATATGAGCCAGTTTTGTTATCACATTAGCCCTGTGACACGGTGCTACATTACGCTGGAAAACCCACAGATCAGCAAATTGTTCCTGGGTTGTTGGAATATGTGGGTCTTTTGATCCCAATCTGGATTCTTGGCACTGGTCTTGGATTAAACCCCAATCCTGCTGATGAGAAGTAAATCCACACCTGGATTGTATCTGGATGCTCTGCTGTTGGCACCAACTGGATCTCATATCTTTCACCATTTTTTCTCCAGAAACATTATTCTCCAGGTGTTTCTGTAGGGGAGCAACAATTTGTACCAATTCTGTAGATTTTCAATTTTTCTAAAATGTGTTTTTAGACAGAAAATATTTTTCTGCTGTGTGCGGTGTTTCTGCTTCCAATACTGAGGAAGGTCTGCTCTGGTAGAAATGCAATTCTATATTGTTTCATTCTAATCTTAAATATTTTAGAGCTTGGTGGAGACTTCCATGTTCTAAAGGCATATTTACTGCAAATGAATTTGTCCTGAAGTTATGGATAATCCAGAAAAAATAGGTGAGAAAACATTACGACGCAACGCATTCATAGCAGCACAAGTAATCACAACTCTTATACTCCTCAGTCTGGGAGACCGATCTCTGGACATCTAAGCTCAAATTAAATAAGAACATTTTAGGCAAAATTTGTTATTAAGTTAAACTTTTTGTCATGAATTTGCAAGGTTGTAAGTTTGGAAAGCACAACTAAGACTTTTGACCATGATTTAGTAGCATCCAGCAAGCACTTTTGGATCAGACACTATTCAAACGGTCTATTTAAAGTAAACACTTTCCATGCTTATATAAATGTAGTTGTACAAATCAGATAGCATTGACAGGCAACAACAGATTCCACAACAAACTGAAAAGTCAAAACTCAGACCTTTAAAAAGGATTTTGCATACTTCAGCTTAAGTATGCAAAATCTTAAACAATTTCTGGTTTAAGAAATTGTATTTCTTAAACCAGCAGATATTAAAAATTAAATGTTTATCATTCCAAAATAAATCTCACAATGCAACTGAAATTTGCACTTTGTTGGTTGAATGACATATTAAGTAAAATCTGAAATTAATTTTAATGCCAATAATTGTGGTTCCTTTTCCAAAACTCCAATGATCAAAAATGTTTGTCAGTGGTGGAACTTGGGTTGAATGTCCAGCCACTTCTGGAAATTAAAAAGTGGGTAAAGAAGTTCTGAGCGCTCATGAAGCATTTTAGTGTTTTAGAGAAAAATTCTTTCTTAACTAGAAATAAAAAGGACTGAATGAGAAAGGTGGGCCATGTATAAAAATGTGAATCTTTGAGGCTAGCCCTCAGCTATTTTAAAAGTGCTATAAGTGCACGATCAAGCATTTATCCCAGCAAGCTGCAGAGTGCATTATTCAGCCATGTGTCACATCTAGAATGGGGGTCAAGCCCAGCTCAGCAGTGCTAGTGTGCATCAGTGGTAATGTGCCCAATTTATCTAGGAAAAAAGTACAAATTCAGCATAAAAGCCCTCAAGTCTTGAACCAAGACTGAGGATTTTTGTCATTTTAACTCAGAGAATAATTTCATTAAACAGTGAAGTTAGAAAAAAAAAAACTGTTAAATGATGTACTTCCTGCAGCTGCCCCATTGATGATTGTTATTTTAATCTTAAACATCTCTCTGACGTTTTTGAGGGGGGAAAGCAGCTGGATATGATTGTTTGTATTTTTTAAACGCCGGATGTTGATTTAATTGCTGAACCTCTAACTTTTAATCTAAGCATCACTGAAAAAGAAGTTTCTAAAGTTTGGAGCTTTTCATTTGTTCTTCGATTGCAGAGAGGAGGAAAACTCTCAGTCATGAATTATTAAAGGCCCAAGATTATGTATTCTGGTGAAACTATTTGATAAACTGGACTAGGATCAACTGAAGAGACTTTTCAGAATAAAACAACATTCTATGCTCTTTAAAAAGGAAAACATCACTGTTACTGCCACTCTAAAGCTTTTTAATGGTGTTTAAGGCTTTGGATTTACAATATTTTGAGTTATTTTGTTTGAGCTATTTATTTTTAGAAATACTTCTCAAGATTAGAATCTCCAAATAAGCTGCCTGTTGGTTTTCAGATTACATGGCAAGTAAAACCCAATGTGTACTGATAAATAGCTCTGTCTTTCTCCAGGCACCTCAAGGCTCAGTCTTAGGACACATTTTAGTCACATCTACATTTCAGATCTGTGTACAAACCTGTCAGATCTGTTTCAAAGAAATCCTTTAGAAATGTGAACACAGACATTACCATCAGTGCAACATGTTTAGCATTGAAATGTTATTTTAAGCTTAAATAATTTTGTTGGTAGGCCAGCTCCATTTTGCACAACTTGCACTCAACGACAATGTTTTCCAGTGTCCAACAAATTTGTTTTTGAAGCAAAAACTAGAGAAGCGGCTTTGTTGTAACCTGTGCGTCAGATTTACGGATGTACCAGAAAGACGCAAATACAAAAGTGCAGACCGGAACCCTTATATGTAAAGAATGCAATTAATTGTGTTAACTTTTTTAACGCATTAAAATTTATGTAATTAGTTAATCATAATGAACACATAAAAGACCCAGTCTCTGTGAAAATAAAACATAAAGATTAATATGCATTTTTGTTGTGTACTACCTACGTCCTTGTCTTCTATGCACTAGTTCTGACTTCTGCTAAAAACTAAGCTCAAATTAGCTGTTTCCACTTTGTTACGTTGGAAAAAATATCAAACTCATTCCAGCTGTCAAGAACGTTGAATTGCCTTGTTGCTGAAAATATACCATGAAAACATAATTGCCTTGTCTTTGGAGGATTTGGGTTTGTTTGGCCTGCAGAACTCAGCGCCTTTCATTTTATTGATCATCAGGTCTTCTGTTCGCCAAAGTTCGCCCTCTTTCTGCTGCTTCATCTAAACTTACTCATAAACAGGAATATTATCTCAGATATTACAGAAAAGTCTCGGGTTAAAATGTGTTCAATCTTTAATAACTCACACTAACGTTGTAAAGGGAATAACATTTTTCCTAGATTTTAGAGTGGTACATTTAGATAGAAATAAAAAAAAAGCAGTTTGAGAAGCTTCATTTTTCTCCCATGTTGTATCAGCAGCTATGGAAACACGTTTTTCTGATGTCTATTTTTCTGTCTGTAATATTTAAAAAGCGAAGCTCAGCATCCAGTAGTGAAGCTGAAGTAAGGAGGTGTATGTAAATTTAAATGTAAAGTAGGATTATATTAGAGAAAGACAAATCCACAGCGGTAACTGCTTGCTCAGATTGTCTCAAAGCCCAGAACAGTGTGGGTGGAGATATTTAAGAAGCGTCACTTTCATTTGGAAAGATATTACCACATATCCCCCTGCTCAATCATCCATCTATATTTTATTTGTTAGAGCCAAACACAATTTCTAACCTACAAACTTTCACTAATTATTTAACCTCTTTTTTTCCCTAATCCTGGAGGCGGTTGGCTGGCTTCAGTGTTTCAGTTCCTACATGATTGTTTACTCTGATCTACAATTCAATTACACCAACCTGCTCCCATAACGGCCTGCACCATGCCGTGCAAAACTTTATCGTTTCTCTGCCTAATTTTCTGTCATAAAATTTATGATGGTGGATGGCACATGTACAAACAACACCACAGGATGGTGGTGTTATTTTTACAAGACATCAAAGTAAATTACTAAAAAGTATTGCACATCAAATCTGGTGCACAGAAAACAATATCAGCAGAAATTGTTCACTAAAAGCATTTCATGTTAGTTAGCCTAGATCTCCACTAAATAATGGAAGCCAAATGTCACATGTAGCCATTTTAGAGCTAAATGTACAGCTAAAAAGATGCACTGTTTAGCAATGAAGGAATATGTGCTGGTGCATAAATGAGGACTTGTGTAACGACATGTATTAAAGCTCTCAGAGGAATAGAGAAGCCTGCATTTTCAGCTGTGAAGTGACACAGATCTGGCTGTGTAATGGTGCTGAGTAGAGCTTAAACTCCTCGTGGCTTCCCAGCCCTCAAACAGCCAAGAGAAAATTACACACGTGTCACTCAGACTAATATATTAGGTGTTTCATGTTTCACACTCTCGTCTGTAAGTGTTGCTTAGGACAGCACATTCTCCGAGTCTTTTCAACAGAATGGGGATTTGTAACCGCAGCAATTAATATTTGAATGTGAACTGTGTCAGCACAACATTAATGCCAAAAGTTGTAGGAGGTAAACAGCACGTCTGCTGCCCCAAGCTGGAACTGTGAGTAGTGTTTAACGAGGATATAGGTTTCTTCAAATACTTTGTCTCTCAATCTGTTAGGAAATTAACTGTTTTCTCTGGGGTTTTTTTAAGGTTTGCAGGGAGAATCTATGGGTTTCTGCAGCAGGTGGATGTGAAGAATCAGGATTCTCATTGAGGACTCAGGTCAACTGCTACTCAGATCCATTAAAAATAACTTTTCTAGCAGTTAAATCAAACTGTGTGTTAGCTGCTGTCATACTTGACACTTTTGCATGAGTCAGTTTGTCTGTATTTATTTTAAGCAGCCACATTTGTAAATCTTACTGCCTTAAATTAGTTCTGCTCCACAGGTTATGTCAATTACAAAAACGGACAATTCCACTTTGCTGTGGGATTTGTGCTTTTTTCCAGGGTGGAATGAGAAAACACTGAGCCTGAGGCAATGTCTAAAGTGCCTGATTATTCATTCTGCACACTATCTGATGGCTAAATCATTCCATAGTCGACTTTAAAAAAACTGCCATTATTTTCTCCTCCTTATAAACCATTGGAAATGCATTCCTTGGTATTATGTAATCTACAAAAATTGCACATTGCAGGAAAATGTAAAAAAATATGATTCATTGGTGATTGTTTACTGAAGCTTCTTAGGCATTTTGATCATTATTATCAACCCACATCATAGCAAATTAGAAATGTTGTGTGGTGTAACTGTTTCAAAACTTTTGCTTCCTGTCAAAGCAATAAACATGACAAAAATGTTTTGTAAGTTACAATTAAAAAGTAATATTTGTCAACTTTTGTAGCGAAAAATACCTCCCAACAAGGGTCTGTGGTAGATCATATTAACATGAATGAATGATGGAAATCAGTGAGTAGATGGTTTCATTAGATGGAAAACTTTTTAACCAATTTGAATAATTAATTGAAAATGACTGAACTGTTCAAAAACTAGGATGAGTTGGAATATATGTGTGATTGGATTAAATTTAATTCTTTGTAAAATGCTTTTACATGCATGTTGAGAATTGGCATCCTATGAATAAACTAAACTGCATTAAAAAAAAATCATCAAAACCATGTTTTTAACCTTTTCCACTACAAAATTACTGTATAGGTCATGAGTTCTATGTAATGAGAGAGAGAACATGTCAAACACAATTTAAGGAGACGCGGATATTCCAGTAGAATGGAAACCGTAAAAACAAACCTTAAGCAACATGGTGAATAAATATAAATATAAACTTCTAGTAAAGATCTAAATCCTGTTATCTGTTTTTAAATTTACCCTGCTTTCATTATGCTTGAAATAATTTTTGATTTGCAGGTAAAATACTGACTACTCATGATTACTTTCTACAACTCTGTTTGGCAAAAACATGTGAGAATGTAGGAACAACGAAATATCAGGAAAATGAAAAATGTCAGCAAAGCAACAGTGAGAGTCACAGTGAGCAACGGAGTGGATGTGTTCATGTCTAAAAGTAAACATACAATACCCCACGCTCAGAGTTCTCCATGTGTGAATCTCTCTATTGGAGCAAGGGCAAGGCAGGTACAGGACGGAACAGGAAGGGTGGAGCCAAAGACAGGAAACAGGAAGATAGAGAGAAACATAAAAGGGAGTGAGACTCTGGTCAGAGATGTTGTTGTGAAAAAGACATCTATTTCATCTGCATGTTTTCATTACTTCCATTCCCTCACATTTTTACTCTGTTTCTCTTGACAGTGAGAGAAAAACAACAAACTCAAACTTCCCTCAGACTCTGACAGAATGTTTTCCACTCTAATTATGATTTCCTGCAGAGCTTCAGCAGGATTTTTGAATTCATACACATGATTGTCTTGAAGTGCTGGCAGTGATCTGAATACTGAAAAACCCATTTATTTTACTTCACCTCTTTGGAGAAGTTGCACAAAGCATCAAATATAAACATGGCTCAGCACTGAAAACAATAAACTGATTTATATCAATTATGACAGTGTGGACATTTAATAGATCTCCAGCAAAAAAGCTGTTATGTGGTACATAAAGATTAGAGGATTTACTGGGTGGCAGGTTTCAAAGTTGAATTATTACAGGTTGATATCCCAGAGATTCATGAACAATTTATAAAATGGGTCAAAATAAACACCTACAGAAAAAAGATCTGCAGTTGGGTAAAATCTCTTCAATCCCTGAGCTGAGAGAAAACGTGAACATGAAGCCAGATTGTTCAAAACTCATCCGCATCTTTTGTCTCCGACTTTCAACACGTTCTGTCACAGCTAGTGGAGGTCAAAGCTTCTGTCTCAATTTAAAAAAAAATTATTGTTAGCAGAACCAACAGATTATTAACCTACTAAAACTAGTTTCAGAAAGCAAAGTTTTATCATTTTAGACGTACTTCAAACAGCCTCCATAATTGTTCATATTTCACGCAATTAACTGAATACCATAAATCTGTTTTACTTATAATTGCCTCAATAGGGTATAATGTCAAAATGTGAAAGAGAAGAGAAGAGTATTTCTGTTGTGATGGATAGAGCAAGAAGAGAGGACGGTGACATGGAAGCTGGAATGCAAAAAACAGTGGATGGAACAAAACAGCTATGTAGCCATGTAAAAATCATTATTAATCAGATTTTATTTTAGGTTTTGATGTTTGAGTTGGTTCAAAATGATTAGAGGAATGAAGAGGGAGCAACTAATTACACGCACGACAATTACTAATGCCAAAAGCAACAAAATGGTTGCAAATATATATAAATATTCCTCATGTATCTTTTTTTTATGTAGTTTGAAGTTAATATGTTTATACTTTGTCTGTATGCTGTGAGTACTTAAAAACCAAAGACAAAAATCTTTATTTGCTCACACAGTTGTGATCAATAAAGTCGACTGATTCTGACCAGTTGCATATAACCAAATGTTTTCTGTATCTGTTTGTTTTCCACATTTCAGGAATTTAAACACCAAAGTTACTTTTTTTTTCTTGTTTTTATTTTTTGTGTTAAAATAAAATGTTGAACAGTTAAACTCTTACCTGCTGCAGACATTTCATCAACTTCTACCATAAATTAAATTAATTAAATACCATTAATTTTGGACTCTTGATAATAAACAGTCTATCCAGCTACTGGGGGAAATAAAATATATCTGTATTTCTAAATTAAAAACATGGTTTTGTTTCTGAGCACCTCTTTTTTGAACACATCATTAATTCAACTAATAATTAGCAGAGATGTATTCCAGTCCACACAGTGTAAGTTATTCACATTGCATGAAATTATATTGCAATAACAAAGCAGCAGCACTACTTTAAACCTAAATGATGCATATTTCACTGAACACTATTCCCTCCACTATCTGGCATCCATGAGAAGGAAATACTTAATCAAAGAAGCTGCCAAGAGGCACATGGTAACTCTGGAGGAGCTGCACAGAATCACAGCTCAGGTGGGAGATTCGTTTGGCAGAACAACTATTATTTCCTGGCAAACCAGAAATGTGAACTTAAAGGAAAAGTTGCCAGAAGAAAAACATTGTTGACACCAAGTCATAGGAAATCCCATTTCCAAGTTGAACACAAACCGTTCTGCGCAGTGAGCAATTATTTTTGTTAACATGGAAAACAGCGTAAGCTGAGGAGAACGAACATACCGAATACATAAAACATTTCTTCATTGGTGCTTTGATAACATGTTCCTGTCTGATATCTGTGGTTACAAAATAGAGATGAACTTCTGGGATTATTGAATGTGTGATAATAGATCATTAGTCAGTATTTTACCTGCAATGGAAAACAGATCAAAGTTCAAGTGTTATTAACTCTGAGCGTTAAATGATAAATATGCATGTCACTAAATTCTAATTTACTAAAAGAAAGTATTTTTTCTTGATGCACTGCGTTGAATTTGTTGGCCATATAAAACCAAAATAACATGATTGTTTTATCATGTTGTTTTACCTGATAAAACAACAAAACGTTTGAGGTATAAATACTTTGAAGGTGTTGTATGTGCACATAATTCAGTTTTTCTATGAGTTGTGTAAATCTTTGCCTCCAGTCAGATTTCTGCAGGAACTTTTGTTTCTGCGCCCTGCAGCAGTCGAAGGCACCATTTAGCCAGAAGTAACACTTCTATTGTTTACTTCCTGGTTTGTGTACTTGTCCTCACATTTTCCCTTGAAGTTTATGATTTGGAACATAAACTTGCGTATTTATGTTCCAAACCAAATCAAAATAAATGTTTTTATTGTAGGGTGACGAAGCATTTAAGGTCTGTGGAAACTTTAGGTCAAAAATTGAAATGTATATAGATAGATCAAATTAAAATCCCCAGATAGACTGCAGATTTTCTCATTAATTTGCAGTTCCAGATATGTCACCTTTCCTCAGTTTCTCAGCTGAGGTTTGCTGTTCAGGCATTGTACACTAAAATATGCCCTTGTTTAGGGAATAGCAGAAACATTAATTATTCATCAGTTCTGCTTTCAACATTTCAATACAAACGTGTATCTTGTGGTAATTTTGAGTGCTGAGGCTGTAGAAACACCAGATCCCCATTAAGACTTCAACTGTGTCCACCGATGTTGAATTTTACATTAAATTATCAGCAACATTCTCCCTCCAGCTTTGTTCAAATCCCCTCTGAAACACATGTAACAATTTCTTAAAAGAATGATCGGACAGTTGGACATGCTCCCTTCCTGAAAAGTTTTGTCGCAGAATAATTTATGGGGAGTAAAAAGTGTGTAAAGCACTTTCCATTTAAAAAAGAACCTTGTCTATCCCACTGGGACAACTGGCTAAAGCGTACAGGTTTAAATATAAATGACCAGAGAAAATGGTCTCTGACATTGTAAATGTTCTTCTGTCAGAATGCAATTCCATCTTCATTTATCTCTTCTCCTTATAAATATTCTCACAAACTCGTTGTCTTATTTCTTCTTAACCCTACAGAAAGTTGGAGCTTTACTTTCATGCTTCCTGTTTGCAACTTTCTTAATAAAAAAATAAAATAATACAAAAAAAATAGACTTTTTATTACCTTTGTACCCTCCACCACTCCTGTGTCTATCTAACGAGTATCTGACTCTAATCCCACCTCGGAGTATGAATTAATCTAAATCAGATCATCTGGACAGCTTGTCGGCTGCATTCCTCTGAGTGCAGCTGTGTTGGCCTTGTAATTAGCTTTTTAATGCACACCATGCCCTGTTAGCCCAGTTAGCATTTATTAGCATATCTACTTGAACCCAAGGTTGAGAAGAGCGGATTTGTTATCAGTTTTTATATTTTTCGAGTGTTCTACTTTTTTACCTTCTCTTTGATCTTCTCCCTTCTCTGAAGTCACAACATATACCCATCTCTGTACGTCTCCTCTTTTCTTTCTGACTTTGATGGCAATTTGTTCTCTGAGTGTTTGAGATGTTCTCCATCAGCCAGAGTTTGACTCTGATGAGCATTTCTAACTGACCTCTTGTCCAGACTTTTTCTCTTATAATAATGTGTTCAGCCTAGAAATAGGATCCTTTTTCATCTGGTTTCATAAATCTTACAAAATGTTCTACTTTCCTTCCATTTGTCCCGTCACATTATCTGACAGTCTTCAACTCCACTGCATATATTGTCTAAAATTTTGCTCTACCTTTACACACCGTTTTGACTAAACGGTTTAAGTTAGGGCTGTTAATCGATTAATAAAATAAACTAATTAATAGTAAATCAGTTCAAATTCATGATTAGTTTGATTACTTTTCAAGAAAACGTGATAAAGCTGGATTGCTTCAATTACGTGGCAAATATAACAATATTTACAATAAAAGTGAAAGTTGTTGACTTTTATTGCTTATTGTGTGTTTTTAGTCAAACATTGTTTAAAAGTGTAGAAATAAATTTTGCGTGTAAAAAATGCACAATATAACTTAATTAAAGCATATAAACATTTTTTGGTGAAGAACACTCTCTGTTTGAAAAAACATAGCAATTAGAGTAAATTTCCAACATTTCTGCTTTGTTTTGAAAGCAGATTTATCCTGAATCACATCCCTCCGTCTTCAACAATATTTACTGATCGACATTTTTTAGCTACCAAACAGCCGACGGTGTCTGTTTTTGCAGTTAGTTTTCCTCGGCAGTGGCCCTCCTCTGTCGCAGACCCTCCTCCCTGCACATCGCTGCCACACCGGGTCGTTTCGCCTTCAGCTGATATGTAAATGACAAACTGCTTCAGTGGTAATTAAATTCACCTTCGCTAAGAACGCAAATTACTTTGGTTTTGTCCAAAGCACCATCTGGTCAAAGCTTAAAGCAAAATGGATCATTTAATAGCGTGTCTTTCTTTTTATCCATTGCTAGCTTTACTGAGCAAACAGAAGTGAGGTACGGCAACAATGAGGGAACAATTTTCAAGTTAATCACTGCTTTAATTTATTTTATAGCTACAAAGCAGAAAATTTTTTCAAAAGTAGCAAGCTACTATTGCCAGCTAAAGAAATGAACTGCTTCTGAGTCATCCCAACCAAAAACAACCAATTAGAGCCAGGAGGAAGGTCTTAGCACTGTCAATCAAACTCATGTACTGGCTGCTAAATGTGAAAAAGGGGGAGAAACAACGTACCGTAACAGAGAAACTGTCAATCCGCCATCGTGAGAGGCTATGCTAACTAGCCTGAGCATTCGTGATAGGCTGTGCTAGCTGCAGCATAGCAGAGAGAAGGAGACAGGGATGAGCAGCGCCACACAGAGCGGTGACTGACAGCGCTAAAACCCTCCTCCTGGCTCTGTTTCTAGTTAGCACTTGGAGAACCAGGAGAAAGAAGAGGAGCTTAAATTTTCAAAGATGTTCTGTCCCATACCTCACTGTCACAACAGAGTGACAGTTTCAACAAATATGTAAAAAAAAAATATAAATATAGATATTTAAATAACAGTTACACACTGCAGCTTAACTCATCCCACAATGTTCAAAAGAACAGAAATGGCAGAAAAAAATAACTAAATAATAGATAACAACCTTCTTTCCTGAGTCTACACATAGACACTGAAAATGGATTGTCGCCTTGTCTGCCAAAGACGGGGTTTAGATGAACATCAGGGTTATAGAGCAAACTAGCAACTGTTGAAACCCCAATCCATTTTTAAAACAAATCTATGAAAAACATTGGGTGACCAAGAGGAAGCCAAGAAAGGATTTACAATTTCTGTACAGACAGGTTGAAATTCCTGCTGAGATGTGTGCAAACCTCCAGACCAGACAAGAAGCATCACATCACTGTCTTCATTAACAAGGATTCCCTCAATCAATGAACGTTTTACTTATTTGCTGACAAAAATCTGAAAATTAGACGGTTAGTCTGTACATCCATACCAAGGCCATTACCAATGCCACGCCTGGCTAAGACCAATATGAAGAAAGACACATTTCCACCAACTTAACAATAAAATCTTATACAACAGTTAATCTCTTCATCTGATTGTATTCATCTCCTCCCCACAGGTTTACCCAAAGTTCTGCTTGGACCCAGAATGTCTTATTGTTTGCTTTGACAGACATTTGTTGAGCAGAAACATGGAAATAAACTGGATTTAATGTAAACAGAATTTAAAGTCTATTTATTCTAGAAAGAAAATCTAATTTAGAAGATTGCCTATATGTTGATGAAAATGTTATATAATATCTAACATTTGAATTTAACATTAGATTTGCATTTCTGTGCTGATTTTGCACCCATTTAGTTGGATCTTTCATCATGATCCAAGTAGTTTTAAATGTGCTCTCGAAGAATAAACTGCAGATTAAGCAGCATATGAAATGTTTGGTGTAATATTGTTCTGTCAACTGAGATAATCTCCAGAAACCACAACAATAATGTCAAACATCAAACAGAAATGGGTCCAAGTAAAACAAACCGCATAAGCAGAATGAGGAAAAGGGGATGAAGGGATGCAGAGAAGAGAAAGAGAGAATGTAAAGGGAAGGAAGAAGGTGATGGAGGCCAGCCAGTGTGCATGTTCACCAAGACTCAGCTGCTATTTTAATCCTGCTAGTGAATTGGGTTGTATTGGTTATATATAAATTTACCACTTTTAAATCTTTTTTATTTAAATCAGAGAAGCAACTAGATTTACATTTTTACATTTTTCCTTTGCCTGACAAGAAAACAGTTTTTAAACTTTTAAAGTTTCAATAATCCCCTTTCATAAAAATGTATCCCCAATTTTTAAAAAAAGACAAAAAAAACAACTTGTAGCATCCCTTTTCCCACTTTTTTTAAGAATAAACACATTTACTTTTCAACATTAATAACTCTTTAATAACTGGTACTAATGAGGACACCTTCAGATTTATAATGTCTCTCCCTAACTGTAATAAAGCTTTTTGAACAACAGTCAAGTTGTTATTAATTTTAACATCATTTAACGACATGAAAGGCATCAAGATTGTTGGTAGACTTTGATGTCCAACGGATTTTCCAACTTCCAGTTGAAATGTCCGGTCAAACGGTCTAAAGAAATTAACTTTTTTTTTCCTTTTTGTCATGACTTGTTGAAAAAAGAAGAAATAAAAACTGTTTTATCTTGTATACATACTGAGCCAATGTTACATTTAAGTCTTTAATAAAGTCTCTCAAGGAAGACTATTAGACAGGACCTTTAAATCCTGCTTACTTCCAAAATGATGCCTTATGATCACAAATTGGCTCACAGAGGCTACCAACTATCTTGTTAATTGTGAACAAAGCTGAAGAGTTTTTAAAATCTTACACAAGCAGCTTCAGGTCCCATGCACATAGGAAGCTGTGGCTACAGCTGTTTCAAACATGTTTCTTATTATTTTAGTTGTTATCCAGAAATAATTTTTGTGGTTTAGGCAGTGCATCCACGCAGATTCGGCTTCTTTTAGAGCAGAAAGAATCATTTTTGAAACCAGGTTCCATAGTGGATGAATTTCCGAACGTCGGTTTCATGTTTCCATATGGCCACATGTTTTTTTAAACGACGAGGTCACAGCTCCATCTCGTTCTCTATCCTGCATCTGCCTCACTCTCACAAAAACCCAACATGGTGCCGTTCGGCGGGGTTGCCGGATCTAGCAGTTTATATGTATATTTTTATTATTTGTGGCACCATATCATTGTAATTTAATGAACCTGTACCAGGATTTCTGTCTTACAATACCACTACACAGTGACACTTAAAAATAAATGAATAAATTTTGCCCAATGGTGAGAAAACCTGTCTAATCTGGCAACACTGCCCTGAATTCTTAATGTGCCTGGAAACACCTTAAATCAAACCTGGATTATTCAAGCTGCGATCCAAAAAACTTAACCTGTTGTGGTCTCCTTAAAAACAGCACTGGGTTTGGCTAGGTGATTGATCCCTTTTTATTTTTTTCAGACAGACAGACTCTTCCTTTCCTGAAAACCAACCACTTCCTATGTGCACGGGTCCTGCAGCTGCTGCTCCAACACGCCGTTTGGTTTCAGTGCATACCTGCGCTTGAAGGTCAGGATGACTCCGAGGAGGATGATGATGATCATGAGACTCCCTGCGATCATGCCAGCCATTTTCACCGTGCTGTCCACCTGCTTCTCCGGCTCCATGGCGTCTGAATCCTGGGTGGATGCACCTGAGCATCCACACACACACACACACACACACACACACAGACAAAACGTCATATCGGTAGGCAGAGTCCAGCAAATACAGTCTTAAGGAAACACACATACTTTTTACATACAAAAACAACAGACACAGTCCATGCTGCATTAATTTACACAAAGGATCAAGTTCATGCACAAACATACAGCATACATTAGTCAGCTACAAGGGAAGGCAACATGATTAGTCCCAATGTAAGGAGATGACGGAACATTCCTTCAAAAAAGAGTTAAATAAGAGCAATGAAAGTTATGCAGGAGGATAAAATATGAAACAGAGACAATATACAGTGGACCACCTCCTAAATCAGTAAAACACTTCCCTATTTGCAGATTTTTCTTTGTGGAGGATATCTAAGATGGGCAGCTTGGGAAACTGAAATACCCAGGTG